>NC_056727.1:170479842-170779842 GCF_019279795.1 Protopterus annectens | reverse complement strand
ACAGGGGCACAGGAAATTAACTTTCTTTCGTGGCGTAGGCCAGGAAACCTTGTTGGCTAGGCTTGCCTAGTACCTACATATGAACTGATTAAATACAAACTGCAGAAACATAAGGAAAATGCTACATCTCAGTCATCTGCTGATTGTCTCTGACTCCAGCTTATCCTTTATTATGTAAACAATGTGTGACAGAACTGCTTATCCTTTATTAAGTAAACAAAGTGTAAAAGAAATCTAAGTGTTCTCATCATGGATCACTATGCTACATTTACCTAACTATACCTTTAAGACCTTACACCACTTCTATCTCTCCTCTCTCTCTGGGAATGCTCCTGCTCTTACCCCACCTGATGCTATCCACCACTCTTACCCTTTTCCCTTCTCAAGAAAAAAAAATGTATGCATTTTTCCAGTTTAATTGTTCAAGTTTATTGTCCTCATATATATATATTAACTATTTGAATTTTTGTTGCTTTTATTATTGTAAATATTGCAAATTCTATATTGGAGTTTTTATTGTAGATTTGGCAAATTCTTTTTTGGAGCTTTTCTCCCCAGGCCTCCATTGAAAACGGGCTCACCTAGGCCTAGTGGACTTTCCCGGTCAACAAACTGCAAATAAATAAATAAACTAGGCTAATGGGGACCAATATACAGTAGTGATTTTACATTTTGCCAGTAGGCCTTTTAAGTGTCTCATTGTGTAGTTTATATGCTATTAATCCTCTAAGGAAGCTGCAGCTAGTAGCACACATGTTCCTATCCAATACCCACAAACAAGAAGGACCACACACATGTACACATGCACACTTACTCAAATAAGCAAATACTCAAGTAATCTGTGCAAATAAGCCAAAACGTTGGAACATCCTACCCACACATGGAAATAACTGCCCCTCCCAAACCACAGTTCGAGTAGGAAACTTAGTACAGAAATAAATCCCAATACTGCACAACATTACATTCCTTAAGGAAAAATGCAACAAAAGTGCACTAAAAATGTACGTCATACTTCTTCCTCAATGTGCATGCAAAATACATCTGAAAAGGAGTAATTCATCACAGTTCAAGGAAACATCTCTCAGAAATAATAAAAGTTGTACATACCTGAAATACTCAGCAGGTGCCTGATGCAATTATATTACATTCTGATGCTACAGCAGTCTTCTACCATGATGATTAATTAGTTTTGAAATGACCACTCAAAGACCGACCACGTACCCATGCAACAAAACAGTCATTATAGGTTCATAGGCACATACTAGGCTATCTGCCCTAGGGCATTTATAAGCCAAGCCAGAGTGTGATTGGCTTTCGCCTCCTTTTTAGATTAGTTAACTGTGCCTCTGTATAGTAGGTCACAGAAGATAGCCCTTTAAGGTTAGTTTATTGTGCCTCTGTTTAGCAGGCTCATAGAAGAGATCCCAAGGATAAACTTACGATCTCCCATCTACTCGTCAAGATTTCTCTTGAAGAGGGTCAGTGAGAGGCTCTACCTAACATGAACCGGGATTCTGTTCCAGAGTGAGGGGATCCTCTGGGATATGAATCTGTCCCTCCAGCATGTCCTATTTATTGCTGTGCTGAGGTTCAAGTCCCTGGAGCATGTAGCTCTAAGGGATCTGGATTTCCTGAGGTGGAGCATGCCCATTAATTCTGGGTTAGACATGGCTTTGTACGTCAGGCATAGATCGCCTCTGAGTAGGTGGTAAGCAACTGAGTAGAGCTGGAGTTTCTTTAGTCGAACTGCATAGGGCATCTATTTGAGGCCCGTAATCCTCTTGGTGATGTACTTTTGGGGTCTCTCCAGTTGCTGCAGGTGTCGGGTAAGGTACATCCCAAATGGGGCACCGTACTTAATTATGGGCCTGATGAGTGATGAGTAGAGGGGCACGATGACCTCTCCTGATCTAGATGTGAACCCTTTTTTGATAAGGTGGGCTATATAGAAGGTCTTTATAACCACTTTGGCAACGTGATTGTCAAAGGAGAGATTACTATCTACTTGGGTCCCCAAATCCCTAATTACTTCTTCCATACTTAATGGATTACCACCTATGTTGTAATTTGTGGGCACTTTGTTTTTCCCAAAGGGGATGACTATGCACTTTTTGACATTTAGCTTGCGGCCGTGGCTCTGGCACCAGGTATCCATCTCTGTGAGACCCTTTTGGAGGATGCTTGTGTCAGCCGGAGAGTCGATTATGGCTCCCAGTTTGCAGTCATCTGCGAACTTGGTCAGCCATAGCCCTCCCATGTTAGCCTGTACCTCAGAAAAGTATATACCGAACAAGAGGGGTCCCAGGACTGAGCCTTGTGGGGCGCCACTTGTAACTGGTTTAGAGTCTGACATGGCACCTGCAATTCTGACCATGTGGGTTCTATCCCTGAGCCAGTTTGCAACCCATCTTGTGACACAGGGGTTGATATTTAAGCTGGTAAGCTTATTTATGATGCCTGAGTGGGGTATTGTGTCGAAGGCTTTTGCAAGGTCCAGGTAGGCTGTGTGGACTACCTTCCCCTCATCTATGGCCTTGGTAACTGTTTCAAAGAAGTCAACTATGTTTAAGAGGCAAGATCTGCCCTTAACAAAGCCGAATTGGGCAGGGTCCAGTGTCTGGAGGTTCCCAATGTCTTTGTTTATGAGTTCCACGATGATACGCTCCATAGCTTTGCAGACCAGACTAGTCAGGCTTATAGGGCGATAGTTCCTGGGGTCCGTTGTGGCACCACCTTTGTGAAGCAGGACCACTGTTGCTGTACGCCATTCTTTGGGTACGTATCCTGTAGTAAGGCTGAGTTTGAACAGTGACTTTATGTGAGGGTTCAGTTCTTCTTGGAGCTCGTGTAGGACGCAGCCTGGGACAACGTCCGGTCCCATTGATGCTGTGTTTTTTGCTTTGGAGAGGGCAGCTTTCACCTGTGTATCTGTGATGTCTGGGAGGCTACATTCTGTTGGGACAGACATTTGCTCTTTTGGGGGGGACGGGGGGGGGGTTTGCAATGAATCGGTCTGCCAGGATGTTGGCAATGTCTGTGGGTTCAGT
This sequence comes from Protopterus annectens, assembly GCF_019279795.1. Classification (NCBI taxonomy): domain Eukaryota; kingdom Metazoa; phylum Chordata; order Ceratodontiformes; family Protopteridae; genus Protopterus; species Protopterus annectens. Next base: position 170,776,795 of record NC_056727.1, on the reverse strand, counting down.
GTATTTTTTGCTATTTTGCTCTAACTCAGAGCATATTTGGGAATTGCCACCCAGATTCCTGACATAACTAAAGAAGGCCTTGTGATTATCTTTAGCGTCTTGTGCAATTCTTCTTTCGAAGCTGGCCTTCAATGATTTTATGAGGGATCGTAGTTTCTTGCTAGTACTGATCAGAGATGCCTTCCCTTTTTGGGATTTTGCTCTATCATGTAGTAGCTTCCTGCTTCTGTTGTATAGCTTATTTATGGCCGGGGTCCACCAGACAGGTTTCCTGCTTTTGGAGGAATGAGTCTTGGTTTTATATGGGATAGCATGATCCATGCATTCCTGTAGGTGCTCATAGAATGCGTATGTAAAGGATTCTGCGGTTCGGGCGGTATTTTCTGCTGGCCCGGGGGCTTTGAAGGATTCTACCTCGGTTTTGAGAAGTGTGAAGTTTGCTTTTGAGAATTTTTTCACAGTGGATTCTTTGGCTGGGGGTGGGGACGGGATATGGATGTCCAGTGAGATTAGTTTATGGTCTGATCTTACCAATGAGGGTTTACCTCTGGTGTGGAACATAGAGTCCCCATGTTGGTGATGACCAGGTCCAATATGTTGTCCCCTCTTGTGGGAGTGGTGACCAGTTGTTCCATAGCATTTGAGTTTATAAATTCTAGGAACCATTGGGCAAGGGTGTTGGGGCTTGAGTAGTTTACCCAATTAATGTCTGGGTAGTTGAAGTCACCCAGTATTATGGTGTTTTGAGAGACCTTCATATTCTCCAGTGTTCTCAGGAAAGCTGAGTGAGGTTCCTGAGACTGGGAGGGTGATCTGTAGCAGGCTACAAACTGAAAGGCAGTTTTGCCCACTGTTAGTTGCACATGGATGGTCTCCAATGCTTCGTGTAGTGCCACTAACCTGGAGGTGTGGGTATCCTTGATGAATATGGATACTCCCCCTCCTTTTGTGTTTCGGTCCGAGTTTTGGGGCCGAAAAGCATGGTATGAGTTATAACCTGGTAGTGCTGGAGTGCTTTCGGGAGCTTTGAACCAGGTTTCTGTTATTGCACAGATATCGATATTCTCCAAACTGAGGAGAGCCTCGAGTGCGTGCATCTTGAGGTTTAGACTTCTGGCATTGAGTAGCATTACCCTTAGTTTTTTACTCCTTGTGTTGTCTATGGAGGTGGGTTTGTCTTTTGAGCCTTGCCTAAAAAGGCACTATGGGGGTGGCAAGAGCCTTAGCCAGTATTCAAAAGCCCAGGGGTGATGGGTGCAAGCTGTCCCTAATGAAGCAACGTGGCTTGTCGAGCATGACATCCCAGGCTGACAGACATTTTGTCTTTATACTGTGGCATCATTCTTGGTGAGGGCAAGATGCTACTCAAGGTTAGGGTCATACCGGCCTGGGCTACATGATCAGAGAGCTCCTCTAATGTCTCTTTTCATGTAGTCCAGGGAGGTACGTCTCAGGTCATTCACACCAGCATGGACAATGACGGAGTCATATTTGTACTTGCTTTGGAGTGACCTGAGTGCTTGTGTTATGTGGTGGATCCTGGCACCTGACAGGCAGCTTACAGTGACCTTCTCCTTGTTCAATCTGGTGAGTGGGACGTCTGTGTGTCTGACAATGGAGTCACCTATTACAAGTGTATTTGGTGTGTTGTTTAGCCTTAAGGGCTGTGACTGTGTAGCACACTGACTTTGTGAAATATGTGATATGTGGGTATTGTTGTGGGGTAGTGGTTGCTTGGATGTCTGCTTTGGAGGTCTCTGCTGCTTTGGCAGGTTTTTATTTAGAGCCTCCGAGTATGTTTTTGTGTGTTTATGTGTTTGGTTTGCTGATGCGATAGGTCTATGTGAGTCTGGATTTGTGGTGTGAGTGGTTACCTTGTCCTCCTGACTGACTGTGCCAGTCTTGGGTTGAGAGAGCTCAGCCTCCAGTTTGGCTGTATAGTTGCATCTCTCACATATATTTGAGCTTGTTGGGAGGAGGAGAGGGTGGTCTGTGTACATAAGGCAATTGTAACATTGCCTCAAGATTCCCAGATTCACTAGCTGGACTGGAGAGTAAACCGGAAACTGACTTTTGGACATGCCAGAATAGTATAAGGAACTGCTTTTTTGACTGATCAGAAAGGACCAATAGGGAGCCTAGTACTTATAAAGAGTATAAGAGGGTGTAGTGCTTTAGTTTGTTAGTGTTTACTTACAAGATATGAGCAAGTGCAGTGCTTTAGAAGGAAAATAGAGTGCTTACTTTGAGAGTTAGAACAGTTCTAAGGGAAAAAGTGAAGAGCAGACTTTGTGGAGCCGGGAATACTTTAAACCCATTTAAGCGGCGCTGCCCGATGCTGCGCGGTGCGCAAAACCACACAAATGCGGGTTTTAAATCAGGGAAACTGAAAGAGATAGGAATTGACCCAAAACGGCCAATAAGCTACTAGTTTCTGGGCTTAGACCACTCCTCCAGGGACAGATAGGCTGCTCAAAGCTCCCCACTCTCACTGGTCAACAGAGAAGCTTCCTCCTATCCAAGTAAGGATATGGGCAACACAGGAATCTATACCACAGTCCGGAATTCAGCAAAGCCTGAAATCTGGACTAACCTAGTTCAGTAAGGCGGGAAAAAGAAAAAGAAAAAGAACATTTTTTTTTTTTTGATTTTTTGCAGAGAATAACAGAAAACACTGTAAATGCTATAAACAGGCTAGCGCACTTGAATGTGTAGCCAACAATACAAGAACGACTTTTTAGAAAGTGCAACTGTAAAAAGCAAGTAAAGCAATACAATTATAACTTTTTCAAACACAGATCAGTTAGAAACTCGCTTTTTAGGCAGGAAAATGCAGTCGTAGCAAAAAGCAGAGAAAAAAATACTTAAATCTGTTGAAAGTCTCTCTTAGGTCTCTCTGTTGCCTGTATCACTCTGCAGGACACCACGAGGAGCTGTGCGGAGTTGTATACTCTATCCCTAATATATTCCTCAAAAGGGTCTAAATTCATGCTTCTTCCTTTCAAAAAATTCAACCAGTTTTGTTCAAAATATAGGACAAAAAGAATTAAGTAATATAAAAAGATTATACTAAACTTTCTTCCAACTTTTCCCTCAGACTGTAAGTTCTCAGATGAGACCAACATTTGTAATCCTTTCAAGGAAAAGCACTGGATAGTAAGGAAATCTCTCAGTAATACAGAGAAGACTCTGCACTGACTAAAGAAAATGAATGGGCACATTTTCACTTCATTTCACACCTTTTGTGGAATTCTCTTTGTAAATGAAATGTTTTTAAGTAACTATTGAACTATGATTTGCAGCCAACAATGATGAAGCCAAGTTTGTAATAAAATACTTTTGAGTTAATAAAGCTTTCTATACCACATATTATAACTTTTTGTAATAATACTGTCATTATTTGCATAGATTTTACATACCATGTAAGTAGAAAATGTTAGTTAAAATGTAGTTAATGATATAAATTACAAAAACTGTGTTTTTGTGAAGACTGAGATGAAAACGTTTCAACATTTTGAAAAGGTACTGGACGTTAACACTAGATGCATAGGGTAAATGGCAGCTTTAACAGATAATTTCAAACAAGCATATTTTCCTATGTTCCGTATAGGTGACGGTGTGGTCAGCATACCTCTCAACCTTAGTGCTATAAAACTGGACACAACCCAAAATAATTGGGAAACAAAAGCCCAAAAATGGAGACAGAAGTTAAATATTGCTCTTATAAACTTAAAAAGTTGGTAGAATAACAGGACTGGTGTTAGCATGTATTTTCTGGACTCTGAATTCTCAAAATGTCTGTCATTATTTAGTGACTTCAGTCCTCAGTGATTTATTTGCCAGAAAATAATACATTTTATGAAAAACACATCAAAATATAATAAAAAAAATCTGAAGAATCTATGAAAATCTGAACAGTTGAGAGCTACTGACCATTAGTGGCAGATGGCAAATAATGAACAGAGGAGTACAACCATTCATCTCTACTGAGATGTTCTGAATCTTATTTTCCAAGAATGAATTTACTACTGCAGTTGAAGCATGTACAGTGATTAAGTAGTCAGTATTTGTTTACATTCCAAAGTCACCTAAAATTGAGGGTCTCTGCTACAAATGTATATATTTAAGTTAGCAGAAATTAAGCAATGTAAACAAACAACAAACAACTGCAAACAAACAAACAATATATTAAAGCTCCTCAAAGACAGAGACAGCATAGTACTAGAAGACCAAAAACTAAACTTCCAGTCACTCATGCAGTCAAATGCGGAACCAAGACAAAAGGTAACACTGTACAATGACTGTTAATAAAGCACATTCGTAAAGTCCCCCAATGATGTTAACATACTACAGAAGGGACTGACGCAAACAAATGACTGGTGCCAAAGTCACGGACTAAAAATAAACATACAAAACGCCTCATTATCTCCTTTGGCAAAGTAGTAGTCCCTGCTAATTATGATACAGATAGTGTGAGGGGAGTGTGGGTTGTTTTTGTTTGGGTAATCATCTGCAGCCATCTGCAACAACTGGAAAGGCCGCAGAAATACATCACTAAAAGAATCACAGGCCTAAAGCAGATGGCCTATGCTGACCACCTTAAAAAACTCCAGCTATACTCTTGTCGCATACTGTCTATTCAGAGGTGATCTCTGCATAACTTTCAAGGCCATATCAAACCCAGAGCTGTAGGACATGCTCCACTTACAGAAATCCCAATCCCTCTGAGCGACATGCTCTAGGGACCAAAACCCTGTCACCACAATAAATAGAACATGCTGGAAGGATAGATTCCTGTCTCAGAGACTTCCCATACTCTGGAACTAACTACCTATCTATATCAAACAAAGCTCCTCATTAGCACTCAAGATAAATCTTGATGATTGGATGGGAAATAGGAAATTCACCCTGGGGATCACTTCTGTGGCTTTGCTCGACAGGGGCACAGGAAAATAATTTTCCTGGGTGGTGAAAGCCAGGGTACCTTTTTGGCTAGGCTTATATTGGCCCTAGGGCCAATAGCCTAGTACCTACCTATGAGTGTGAGTGAATTATGATGTTGGAGATTATGTTTGGGCTATTGGAGATGAGATCAATGATGGAGTAAGGTAATTTCTGCTGCAAACCAGTTTGCTTGAAATTTTGATGTGGGTGAGGCCTGTTTTATACATTTCACTTTTACATGAGATTTGTACAGTAGTGTGATATCTCCTCCTTTAGTATCACCTGGTCTGCATTCAAGAAAATAGATATTTCTACGTAAAAGGTGGTGGGAAGAGGGATTATCTGGTCTCAGCCAAATTACAGTAACTGCTAGGCGGTCTAAGTCTGGTCTAAGTCAGGAAAGTTTAGCTACTGGATGACCTGTATGCTCTGTTTACATTGAGTAAACTCAGACTGAGGCATGCAGCATCAGACCTCACAATACCCCTGGGTGGTCCATTATTTCCCAGAAACGCCCATCCTGCTGGCTATTATTGCTTAAGTACTCACCATGTTGCATATTAACTAGTTATAACGTTAACACATCTTCACATACACTAGTATTTTATTTCACTGATGTGAGAATCTTTGTGTAATTTGCCTATCCTTTCTGGTATAATGTTGAATTTTAGCATCTAATTACATACATATGCATTTATTCCTGCTTCTATGTGCTTGGGGCTCAGATTTTCAAAGTGAGCAGGATCTCACAAGGCTCCAATGCCAGAGATCTCCCTCAAGTAACTTATATGAAACAGGGAATAAGGAGCCCTCTTAATCTTTTGGTGCATCCATGCAGTTAGGGCTCTTTTTTAATGAGAAACTTCTATACCTTCTTCAGTGAAATGAGATGTCAACCAGTTAATTCTCAAACAAACTGATATGGTGTGTGAGAGATGTATTTACACAATGTCACTGGAGGCAAAGCTCTTCCATAAAAGTACTCCTAATGTCAATAAGGTTATCAGTAGTACACTCGGTGCACCCATCACACACAATTCAAAGCAGACACATGGCTCCACATATGCTGAAGCACTTAAATGTAACCTTCCTAAAGCCCAAAGACCTTCTAGATGAAGTACACATAACAAATACCCTCAGCAGTCGCAAATGCACTCTTTCAAAACAACACCACATCAACACATAGAGCTACATCTCATGGAGCCTCTACCACTAATCCCATAAGGCAAGCCACCACACAATCCAACATTCTAGTCATTGGAGACTCCATTGTGAGACACACTGATGTCCCTCTCGCCAAGCTGCTGAGTAAGGGGAAAGTCATTTGCTTATCAGGGGCTAGGATCCACCACATTACGCAATGCACTCAGGTCATTGGACCACAAGTATCAATATGACTCAGTCATAGTACATGTGGGAGTAAATGACCTGAGATGTACCTCCACAGACTATATGAAGAGAGGCATCATGGAGCTCTCACAATATGTGTCCTAGGCTGGTATGAGCCTAGCATTAAGCAGCATTTTACCGAGGATGCCACAACATGAACAAACGATGATTAACACCAATAACAGGCTTAGTTTCTGGTGTCATTCTAAGAAGGTGCAACATTTGTCACCATGGAAGAAGATGCTCAACAGACCATGCTGCTTTGCCAGGGATGGTCTGCACCTCTCATCTCTAGGCTTTTGAATAATAACTAAAACATCGTCTTCCCCCATAGTGCCTTTTTTAAGGTAATGCCAAACTGAAAGCACTTCCAACACAGCAAATCAAAACCAAGAAAATCTAAAAGTATCACTGCTACATGCTAGGAGTCTAAACAAAAAACTCCACTACCTAGAAGCTCTCTTCACCTTAAAGAATGTTAATATCTGTGCAGTCACTGAAACTTTGTTTAAAGCTGTGGAGAACACACCAGCAGTACAAGGTTATAAAGCCTTCCACACATTTAGACCTGCTACTTCACAGGCAGGGACTAAAGGTAGAAGTGTCTCTGTTTACATCAAAAATAAATATACTTCAAGAATGGTCAAACAGGACAATGCACTTGAGCTACTCCATGTTCAAATTATCATAAGTAAAATCCAGTACCACTTTCTTGCAAGCTATAGGTCTCCCTCTATGACCCAGGAAACCCATACCATGTATTTAAACATATTTGAAACACTAACCATCCAACCCAATACCATATTCATGGGTGACTTTAATTACACCACTATTAACTGGGAATCCTATATGACACCAAACGTACATGCACAGAGATTCCTGGATTTTGTAAACACAAACTCCCTGGACCAGATAGTCCATACACCAACCAAAGATGCAAACATACTGGATGTGGTCCTCACTAATATGGGAGAGTGCTGCACACACACCCTACTGTAATATCTTCCCCGGTAAAGTCAGACCACAAAATGGCCTCCTTTGAAGTAAAAATAAAACCTGCCCCCCCCAGCTAAACCTGGAATATTCAGGCTGACTTCCTGCTATTAAGTGAGAACCTGGCAAAATGTCAAGCCCCCATAAACCCTGAGAACACCGCTACTTATGCAGAACTGTTCACATAAATCCTGTACAAGCATGTTAAATAGCTGCATAGAGGCAGTTGTACCCACCAGGAAGAAATACAGAACTAACTCAAAAAACAAGACACCCTGGTGGAATCATAAAATCACTAGGCTGTATAACAGAAGGAAGAAATTGATGGCAAAAATTAGGAGGTGCAGCATCCAGCAGGATAAAAGCACTCTCATTAAACTAAACAAACAATTCAGAGGACAAATAAAGTCTACCAAAGCTAAATTTGAGGTAGTTTGACCTCCCAGGCCAAGGCCAACCACAAAGCATTCTTTAGTCTGCAACCTCAAAAGGCAATACACAATTGTGTGCAGGTCTCATTGTAAATGAAGCCACCTATACTGAGCCAGAAAGAAAGAACTATCAGGTCAATAAAACCCAAAATGTCAGAAGTTTGATAAAACAAATGAACACAGAAATTAGGACTGTCCATAGAGAGCTTTGTGATGTAACAGAAGTAAATGGGATATATTACTGTGCAGCTAAATTAATAACTGATAACATTCTACCACAAGAACACAGGGTAGCGAGGGAGAGAAAGGGGAGAAATCAAATACCATTGTGGAAGTATCGAATAGAGAAAATTATAAAGCAACTAAGACAAGAAGTGTCACTGTTGGAAGACTATAGAAGAGGGAACAGATCAACAAAAATACTTAGAAAGATTGACATGATAAAAGTAATGTGCAGTATTGGAACAGATCAGGATCTATTATTCACTACCACAAATAACAAACTAAAAATCTCAGCACAGGTGGAAAAACTTAGAAGATACACAGATAAATATAAAGGAAAAGTAGAAAATAAGCAATGTATTGATGACCCAAAAAAGGTTTATAGAGAACTGGGAAACAAGGCAAAAGGATTGAAAGACCACCAAAAAAGAAGAAATAGATACCTTTTGGAGAAGTATCTATGAAGATCCTATGGAACATAAAGATGCTAAATGGATAGAAGTAGTAAAAGAAAGAATAAGAAGTTTAAAGGTGCAGGATATAAAATGGGATGAAGTAACAACCAGAGAGACTGAGACAAAGTTAAGAAAAGTTTCTAATTGGAAAACCCCAGGCTCAGATGCAATACCGAACGTCTAGTTAAAAGTATTAACATCTTTGGAAGAAGATTTAGCCACGAGAAATAATTATTTATATGTACACCCTGAACAGACACCAACCTGGCTAACAACAAGAAAAGCAATGCTCCTACTTAAGAGTGAATCTGCAAGCTACCCTAAAAATTATAGACAAATAACTTGCCTTCCGACGACATATAAATTATGCATTGGAATTGATACTGACAGAGTTTATAGTCATTTAGAAGAAAACTCAATTATGTCAATAGACCAAAAGGGCAGTAAAAGAAAGTCATATGGAACAGAGGGTCATTTGTTGTTAAATAAAGTCATAGTGGAGAACTGTAAAAGGGGAAGAATTTAAGTATGGCATGGATTGACTACAAAAAAGCATTTGATAGTAATCCACATTCATGGATAAAAAACAAATTATTACTCCAGGGATAAAAATTCAAATGGGAGATATTCCAGGGTGACTCTCTGTCACCACTGCTATTCAGCCTTGTGCTTAACCCATTAAGCTGTCTACTTAACAGCTTTGGCCATTGTTATAATTTTGCTCCTAGAAAACAACAAAGTGTAAAGACTTCTCATCTTCTCTTTGTCAATGGTTTAAAACTGTATAGCTCATCAGATGAGGAACTGAAAGCACAACTGCAAGTTGTCAAAACTTTTTCAGATGATATAAGAATGTCATTTAATTTTGATAACTGTGCAAAAGCAGCCTTTAAAGCAGGAAAACTGCAGTACCAAGAAAACATCAGTTTGGGATGAGAATGTTATATAAAAGAACTTGAGCAAGAGAGAGTGTATAAATATTTGGGAATTTATGAAGGATCAACAATAAAACTTAGTAAGGAATACTTTAGAAGAATTAAATTAATCATGAAAACAGTGTTGACATCTAGGAACAAAATCCAAGCTGTAAATCAATTTGCTCTTCCTATGCTTACAGTTTTGGAATAATTGACTGGCCTCAAAACATGCTGGATAGATTAGATAAGAAAAGAGAAAGGATGCATCATGCTCACCAAATGATTTATAAAAATGAGTGCATACCAAGATTATATATTCCCCATTCCAAAGGAGGGATGGGCCTCCTTGAAATTGATTACATGTATAGATCTGCAATCGTGGGACTCCACACATATATGCTGACCTCACAAGACACAAATGTAGTGAAAGTTTCAAAACATGAGGGGAATAAATCTAAGAGGACTTCCCTGCTTAAGCTAGCAGAAGCATATTGGCTTCAAGCAAGAATGGAAATCAAACCACAAGTAGATAAAAAGCAGGCAGTAACTGAATGTGCCAAAAAAAGCAAAATAAAGAATATAAGCTTTAAGACCAGATGAGAGGGGAAGACATTTGGGAAATGTATAAATATAGTTGCAAGTAAAGAAAACTTCTGGAAGAACCTCATGTTGATCAAGAATGAACACAGGAATGCTCAAGGAGAGGCAAATTCAAACCAAGAGATTAAAGGTTAATATTGGCAGCACAAGATAGTGGGCTACGTACACGTTGGTTTACAAAGTCTATTGAGAATGTGGAAGAAACAGACAAATGTAGGTTTTGTAAAACCAAACTGGAAACAGCTGCATACCTCATTGCTGGCTGTGACATACTAATGGCAGAAGGGCTGTATACTGAAAGGCGTAATGACGTGGCAAGACTGTTGCACTGGGGATTGTGCAAACATTACAGTACTGAAGTGGCTGAAAAACACTGAAAATATGAGCCACAAGTATTATAGAAAATGATGAAGTCTACATCACATGGGATCTTCCATTACCAACACATTTTCAAAAGACAGATAATAGAAAACCGTATCTAGTGGCCCAAGAAAAGAAGACAAAAGTAGCATTCATCATTGAAATCGCCACACCCAGTGATTACAGTGTGTTGAGTACAGAGAGACATACAAAGTCATAAAATATCAGGATTTGCAAGCAGAAATGAGAGCAGTGTGGAAGAAAGATACCCAGCTAGTTCCAATAGCAGTAGGCGCAATGGGTCTTTTAAAATTCCCATCACGGTAATAGAAACTCAAAATATTTGGAGAAATTACAAAAAAAAACACTCAAACTGAAATGTACAGTTACACAGATCATACTTGTCTATTCCTACGTAAGGGGTCTACAGATATATTTGCACAATTTAAAAAAAGCCAGAAGATATAGCAACCTCCTGGCTAAGTTCAGCTTCAATTTTACCTCTCTCTCCCTCAACCTTCCCTCTGGAAATACAGTCAAATATAACTCCCCCTACTACACTGCATCAATAGGCCCAGACAATATCCCAGGATGCTTCTAAATAGCATGAAACATGACCTTCCAGAGTCTCTGGAATCACTATTTAACTATAGCTTCCAAAGAGGCTTTGTGCCTCATGAATGGAGAGCAGCAACTAGTCATCCCTCTGCACAAAGGTGGGCCATATACAGACCCTAGAAACTACAGACCCATAAGTCTCACTAGTCTTATATGTAAGCCATGGAAAGAATGGTCATGGAGATAATAGAGATACAGTAAACATCCAGACACTGGACCCAACCCAGTTTGGTTTTGTCAAGGGCAGATCATGCCTACTCAACCTGGTTGACTTCTTTGAGAAGGTCACCAAAGCAATGCATGAGGGAAAAATGGTGCACCCTGCCTACCGTGACCTGGCCAAGGCATTTGACACAATACCCCCTTGGGCATTGTTGACAAACTCAAAAGGTTAGGTACAAACTCGTATGTCACCTGATGAGTAGCCAACTGGCTCAAAGACAGGACCCAGGAAGTTAGAATTGGGGAGTCCACCTCTACAAAGAGGCCAGTCACAAGTGGATTCCCTCAGGGATCAGTCCTTGGACCGCTCCTTTTTTGGCATTTACTTCTCAGACGCCAAGGCCAATGTCAGTGGTCTCTGGCTGATTAATGTGCAGATTATTGCAAATTAGGAGCTGTCATTAAATCCCACATTGACACAAATGTTGTCCAGGAGGGACTGGCACAGACAAACAACTGGTGTCAGAGCCATGGACTAAAAATAAATGCCAAGAAATGCATAATAGTATCCTTTGGGAAGTCATCCATCCCTGGTAACCATCATACTGACAACACACCCCTTAGAGTTGACCCAGTAGTCAGGGACTTAGGGATACACATAGTAATCTAGCTTTTGACCATCATGTGTCTACAGTAGTGAGGGAATCATTCTATGTTGCACAACTTATAAACAAAGGTATGGCATCTAAGTCCAAGGAAGTCATTGCTCCACTGTATTTGGCATTCATCAGACCTATCATTGAGTACAGTGCCCCCATTGGTATGTAGTTAACCAAGCATATCCAACAATTGGAATGTCCACGGAGGTTCTTCACCAAAAGAATACAGGGCATAAGTAAAATATCCTACGCAACTGCCTCAAGGCCCTATCCCTGTATTCTGTCTCCTACATGCTTTTGAGGGGAGATCCATGCCTGGCATACAGGGCATTGTCACACCCTACTCTGATGGACCTCCTGCATATACACAAAACAAACAGCACCAGAATTACCTGTTTTAAAGACTTAAACCTTGCTTGTGATTATAAATAGGACCTGCTGGAGAGACTGGTATGTACCCCTTCTATGGAACAGGCTCCCCCTCAATGTGAAGCAGAGTTCCTCCTTAAACCAGTTCAAGTGCAACTTGGGCAATTGGATGGGGAACCAGAAATTCATCCCTGGCTTGGCACCTGTGTCTCTAATAGACACAAGCAACCTGTAAATGGCTCATCTCCCAGGCCCCTGCTTACACTTATCAAGGGTATCAGAACTTGTCAAAGATTTGGGGTGAATGGCTAGGCTTAAAAAGGCTCTTGTGGTCATTAGCCTAGTAATCACCTATGAACCTATATGTCAGGAAGGTACAGAATGGGGCAGTATATTTAATGATAGGTTGGGATAAACACTTCTCTATTCTGGCTAGATACATCCGTTTTTAACATGTGTGCTACTCTAAAGGCTTTTGTGACTACTGAATAAGGTTGTCTAGTTAAAGATTAGTGCAAAATCTTTTAACATTCCCAGATTTTTGATTACATGGCTTGCTTCAGGGGATTATCTTCACTGGTATAATTGCAAGCAATGCTCTCTTTTCCTAGGATACATGAACCATTTTTGTCTTAGCCCCTCATTTGTCCTTTAGGTGTTGTAAGTTCCTTTGAAATCTGCCTAAACCACTGACTTTGTTCACTAGTGAGTGTGGCTTCATTATAACAAATTTCTAGTCCAAATCAACCAATGTGACATGCTATCCACCTTTAATAATTATATAATTGCATACGTACTCACAAATTCACCTCTAGAAGGACCGGTCTATCTACCATTTGAAAAAAGCAGGTGAGGTCTAAGGGCGGGTACTGACAAGGTATAAATGACCAGATGGCCCGGTTGTCTTATATTTTCTATGATTTCTATGAGCATAGTCTAACTAGCTGTCTACCTCTCAAGAATAAGGGCTATACTCATCAGGAAGTGGTCATTACATCCAGCCAAAATGGATATGGATATTGAAGTCTGAAGAGGAGCAAAATCTGCAGCTATTGCAAGAATGATACCAACATGTAAATAGGTCTATATCACTTAATTGAAGAGTCACTTCACTGAATCTGACTTCATCGATTAAAAACCACCGAACTTCACTTCTGTGAACTTTCACATCAAAAAAAGATTCACCAGGGAAAATAAAGCACTTGGACAACATCACAATGGAACACACACTGCAGTATGTCAAACTCAACCAAGTGGGGGGCTGCACTCCCACACCCTCCTAACTACATACATCAACTCTGAGATCGCACTACAGCAGGGAAAAGGGCAAAGTTGTGCTGTTGGCTAACTGCTCCCTTTCCCTACTTAAATCATTTGTAGATGTGAATGTTTGTGGAAGTGAAGGTTGGTGGTTTGGGGATGATGAAGTCAGGTTCGCTGAAGTGAATCTTTGACAAACTGATATAGTCCCCTTGCAAACATCTGCTTCATTGTTTTTCCTTCTCACAGATGACCATCAGCTACCACCAGCTCCTGCCCTCAGTCACTTCATCCACTGGACCAGCCTTAGTCTTTCCCGGCACAACCTGACTACATGCAGGGCTTGTGAGGAGATCAAGGATACTGTTACAGTGTCATACTGCTGCTGGGGAGTGTGCCCTAATTCACATGTACTCATAGCAACCTTGTGAGTTTCACAGTGCCACCCTATGAAGGTGCAGCTGTACTTTCACACCTGTACAACCTCACAACAAAGTGGCAAACTGATGTTGCAGTACAGAACCTGCTAAACTTTTAATACTGCTATTGTGCCAAGACTATGCTGCCTCCCTCCCCCAGAATGGGTAAGCAGGTGTCAGCTGCTCACTTCCATGCTTACCCATGGCCACATCTAACTCCTCCTGTTTTTTTTTAAAAACAATAGGACACCATTGTATTCATTTAGGGTGATATGCATTACATTGCACATATCACGGAAAAGTGTCCCCAACACTATCTAAGCATGTCTTGGAGGATTTACAACAAATCAATCTTTTTGGACACTCCAATAATACAGCTTTTTAGCATTAGAATCCTTTTTAGTTATGGAACAGTTTGTATAACTCTATGTATCCTTCAACAGTCTACCCCATCTGGAGAATTTAAGAGGACTATTTATACCACACATCTAATTTTTCTTTCTTATAAATCACTTCTTGAGGTACTATAGCTACACTTGGAGACACAGCTCCAGGAGTCTCTCTCTCTCTTTTTGCACTTCCTGAATGTCAGAGTTTTCATAGTCTGTTTTAATTAGACTGGTTAGGGCACTTCTGGTTGCTGTTCGCCTTCTCCTTCTTTAAAATTCAGTTTTGACATACTTGTACAAAAATCTACAATGGCTTCTGCACATTTTATAATAAATGTGCATCAGTCTATATATCTGTTAGATGTGATGCTAATACCTTGTTGGTCAGTACTTCACTTTCACATGATAGATTTGAGAAAGAGTGACATCATTTGCATCCTGAGAGGTGCAGGTAGAAAGTTTTGAAATATGCATCACAAGGGTTTGTAGTCTGTTCCTTCAACTTCTTTATTATAGATGTAATCAGGGGATTGTGCACGTCCGAACACTATGACTAATCTTTTTGTATCTGAGAATATTTTTTTTTGTGTATTGGCAAATGCTCACAGCATATAAGCAACTGGTCTATTACATTGCAATATCACAGCTCTTATACCATTCTAATTGGTGTCTACTTGCAGTACAATTGGCTTACTCATGCAGTGAGGTTCTACGGACAGTAAATCCTTATGTCCTGAAAGTGTGATGAGTACATATGGAATTACCCCCCCCCCAAAAAAAAAAAAAATGGTACAGCTCAATTTATTTATTGGTGAATTTTTTTTTGCAGTATAATACGTTTATTTTACTGTTTACTAGATGCAAAATGTGGCAAAAGTCTTTAGAATAAGGCAGCAATAATGCTCTGCTCAATATAAAATAAACAGGGTAATTACAGTCAAAATACTCTAACCAGTCTTGTATGTAAAGAAAGGAAAGATGATATTGTACTTTTTTAACTCTCAAACCAAGTCAATTTAGTCTTGTGAAAGGAAGATTGCCTTCTCGACCTTGTTGATGTCTTCAAAATTCGTCATTGAAGCAGTGCAAAATGGGATTGCACACAAAATACCCTCACCTGGACTGGGGTCTGTAGTACATCCCCATACAGGTTTATTACAAACTGGATAAATTAAATATAAACCCACGTACTGTATGCTTGATCGCAAACTGGCTGACTGATAGAACTCATATAGTAAGAGTGCATCCGTAGTGTGTACAGAGCTTACCTGTGGAGTCACATAGGGATATCTGTTGTTTATGCCCCACTTTAGCATTTACATCTATGATCTGCAAGCTAACAGTCCAGTCTATGGTTATATACATTTGCAAATTTTTTTTTTTCATTTTTTTTCTTCAAAAACTTTTTTAAATTTATTTATTGGTGAACTTGACCAACCCACTTGAAATGTCAGTCACCTTTCATGGATGAACTGAGAACTGTTTAAAAAAGGAGCAACTGCAATCACAACCGCGAATACAGAAATGGAATCGGCATTAAGCCAGTACGGCACTTAGCGACTGTAAAATAAGGTTAACTCGATTTCACTGTTCATTCTTTCTGTCTTACACACACACACACACACACACACACACACACACACACACACAGTCTTCTGCTTTTACACATCATACTACATCACTACATCATACTTTCATGCAGGCATTCAGTCACACAAGATCACTGTCACGCAGCCTCTTCTACTTTCAAACACGCATTCATTTACACACACATGGACAAACAAACTCAGCCAAAGACATACATACACACATGCACTGTTTTTTTTCTAATGTTCTGGGCTAACCTGCACTGTTACTGTGAAAGAGTACATCGCAACTGTAGAGCTTTATGAAGAATGACCAGATTTTTTGACTCATACTTTTGGTGCGTTCTTCAGACAATTGTCTTTTGATGTTAAATTAGTGGAAAATCATTTGCGGTTGATGTCAGGAGATAATGACAGACATTTGAAGTTCCGACATCATCATACCCTCCAGAAAATAAATGCTAATGCCAAACCTGTGTTATTCTACAAAGCTTTTAAGTGTTGTAAACATAAATATTTAAAATGGGCACAGACTTTTTCATTGTAACAAAAATAAAAAAAAAACTTAGACATTGCCTGATTTCTATGCTTGCAACTTCAGCCACTGTATCAGTGGCAATAGAAACAATCCTACAAGGTTGTTTTCAATCCGTGCAGAAACAGTCACTAAGGTAAGAGTTCCACAACAATACGAAATGCTCCACAAGTCCGTGACCACAAGTTTTCTAACAGCTGTTACCTCGGCAAGCAGGTATATAGCATACGTCACATTTTGGGAAATGCCAAGGCAGGTGGAACTACTCATTGGACTATGTTGGAGATACGTAATGAAGGAGGAGACAAATTCCTGCAGAAACAATGCAATATACTGCAGGATGAATGGATGGGGTTACCAGCCCTAGCTACCGAAGGGGAGAAATAAAGAATACTTAAACTTTTTAATGCAGTTAGGGAACTGCTTGTGCCAGGGATGAATCTTTAAGGATAAAAGAAAACTCAGGGTTGAGTTTTTATGTAGGGGAGGGTGGAGTGTTCCTTTAAGAGCACACATGGAATGCACACTCCAGTCCTGGGGTTGGGCTTTTTCTCCAGGCTCCAAATAAGACTCCCCACTGACCACTACACAGCTAGTCCTTAGCCAGGTGTTCCAAACCAAATCCTCCACCACCCACTCTGTGAAATCAGCGCTCTCAGTGTCCCTGTTCAAAGCAGTTGTTACACACACACTCTTCTGACATTTGGATTTTGGCACACACCTGGGAAAGGCTGGCACATTTTACCCACTCTAACACCTCCACCCAGACAACAGGGTAGATTTAGTGCCACCAAAACACCCAAAGCCAACTACTTTAAGGTTCTTACAAAGGTACCCAATTACACTTAGTAAAATTAATAATTCAAATGGTAGTATTTAGCCAAGCAGATAGACTTTCAGGAAAGTGGACCCACAGTGCCACTAAATAAATGTAAGCACTCTCAATGGTTAAATATTTTCAGTAAGATCAGCTAAAATGCAAGGTTTAGATATATTTAATAATAAATAAAAAGCATGAAAATACTAGATGTCTATTTACAATAAACACCAGAGTTTCAATCACAGGAAATATAAAAAAAAATAACACAGATGAAAAGACTCAGACAGATACAGAAAAAAAAAACATTTAGCTAATCTCATTATATTTTCCGGACTGAAAAATTACTGTCCCCTAGTTGCTTACTAAAGCGAGGCAAGATGAAATGGATGAGAGTCTTGTCAGGTCCTACAACAGAGTACATACCTCACATCTCTCACTAGTATTCAAATACAATTTCAATGCTGGTTACAGAATGACATCATATTAGACTCTGTGGTTCCCACACTACCCCCTCACTAGAAACTCAGCCAGGATCTAGCATTGATGTGCCACAATACACACATAGAACTTTAGCTAAGATTTATTACAGCATCTGGAAACTGTAAAACAATTCCAACACTTCCACCCTTACTGCAGAAACTAACAGGCTATTCTCTGGCACCCCAGGGTGGCAATTAGTTCACCACCAAGGACAACAGAGCAGGACCCCAGTCCATGATTTACACAGACATTGCATGGCTGCATTCAGACCTGTGAGATAAAATCTTTATGGTCTAAACCAAGCAATTTAATTTCAGGATATTTTTCTTAAGGTTAGGTGGGCTGAGCTTTACCCTTCCCTTCCAGTATCCTCTGTTAAAATATATACATTTCATCAGTTGCAACAATACAGTCTGACATATATGTATATTTCTTTTCTGTCCAGCAAGACCCACTGTTGATATATTTTAACACAAGCAACTTTTAAAAATAAATTTTTAACACAAGCATTTGTACAAATCAGTTTGATATTCAAATGACATGCAATTCTTTAAAAAATTCCATCTAGCTATGCTGTCATATGTTGCACATGCACCACCTTACTCACACTGACACAGCTGGCACTACGTCACATCATCACATATGTATAAATAAATAAAGAGTAGATACATCCAGAATATGATCACAGTTTTAAAATTTGGTAGAACCTAGACATACACATTAATTATACACTGTAAACTGATTTAGCTCATATATAAAGTACACCTGATGTTAAAGACACCTGACTGAAATTGGAACTTGGTGACAATTTCAAAACAAGTATTCCAGACTTCTTTGTTAAAATATGTAAAAAAACATAAACAATAGTCCCTGTTGATGCCTTTACAGGATCATCGGGAGTTACTAGGCTACTGGCCCCTGGAGGCCCTTACAAGCCTAGTCAAGAATTTAGCCCATGTTCTGAGAAGTCAGCACCTGATGCTGCTGTCTAGCAGGGACACAGGTGGAATCCCAGGGGCGTATTTTCTGTTCCCCATCCAGTTATCCAGGTTGTGCTTAAAAATGTTTAATGAGTTACTCTGCTTGACATGGACAGAAAGTCTATTCCACAGAAGGGGTAGTCTCTGGGACACAAATCTGTCCCGCCAACAAGTCTTATTGATGTCACAGACCAGGCTGAAGTCGCGCATGCAGGTTATTCGAGTGGAGCTTCACTTGCGACTATGCAGCAGTCCCATCAAGGTGGGGTCTGAGATTGCTTTGTATGCCAGACAGAGGTCTCCTCTGAGGAGTCTGTATGAGACTGAGTAGAGGGACAGGACTTTTAGCCTATCTGTGTAGAGTAGATGTTTGAGGCCCTGGATTGTCCTGGAGAGGAGCCTCTGTGGTCCCTCCAGCTATTGTATATGTTTTGTGAGGTACATGCCGAAAGTGGCATTGTACTCAGTAATGGGTCTTATAATGGAAAAATACAGGGATGTTATGACTTCCTTGTCCCTGGATGATGTACCCTTACTAATGAGGTGGGCCATGTAGAAAGCTTTCTGTACAATGGAAGCAATATGGTGGTCAAAAGTCAGTTTGCTATCAACCTGGGTGCCCAAGTCCCTCATGACTGACTGCATGCTTAGGACCTTGTTATTAATGTGATAATTTTTGGGGATTTCACTCTCCTCAAGGGGGATGATGATGCATTTTTTGGCATTCAGTTTGAGGTCATGTTTCTGGCACCAGTCTTTTGCTTGGGTGAGACCCTCTTGGATGATGTCCACATCACTAGGAGAATTGATGACAACACCCAGCTTGCAGTCATCTGCAAACTTGGTCAGCCATAGCCCACTGGTTTTGGCCTGCACCTCAGAAGAGTATATCCCAATAACAGAGGTCCCAAGATCGATCCCAGGGGTACACCACTCATTATGGGCCTACTGCTTGAGGTAGCTTCCCCTATTTTGACTAGGTGGGTTCTATCAGTGAGCCAGTTTGCTACCCATCTGGTAACATACGGATTGATGCCTAGTTGAGAAAGTTTGTCTATTACACGCAAGACGAGAATAGTGGGGAATAGTAGTAAAGTCTTTGGCCAGGTCAAGGTAGGCAGTGTGCACTGTCTTTCCCTCATCCATTGCTTTGGTGACTGTCTCAAAGAAGTCAACCAAATTTAACAGGCATGTCCTCCTCTTGACGAAACCAAACTGTGTGGGATTGAGTGTTTGGAGGTTGCCATTGTCCTTGATAATGAGGTCCAGGGCAAGCTAGTTAGGCTGATGGGTCTATAATTTCCTGGTTCACCGGATGATCAACCTTTGTGCAAAGGAATGACAGTGGCTGTCCTCCACTTGGCTGGGACAAAGCCGGTACTCAGGCTTTGGATGAATAGGGTACCTAATGGTGCTGCAAGTTCCTACCGGAGTTCATGTAGGATGCAGCCTGGGATGTTATCAGGTCCCATGGAGGCTGTATTTTTTTGCCTTTGAGAGGGCATTGATGGCTTGCTCCCTAGAGATAAGGGGAGGGGGGTGCTGAGGATATCCTTGTTTACTGATAGGGGGACAGAGGGGAGAAGTTTTCACTGAACCTGTCTGCTAGCAGGTTGGCTATATCTATAGCATTTGTGTATATGGTGTCCTTGACAACCAGTTCTGAGCAAATCGGAGTGGTTCCTTTGAGATTGCAGACATATGTGAAGAAGGCCTTATGACTGTCTTTAGTAGATGTGGCCAGTTTGGACTCAAAGTTTGCTTTGGGGGATTTTGCTGGTGGTCTTATTTGTTTGTTCAGGCGATTAAGGAGAGATTGCTTCCAATTAGGCACCTGCTCCTTCTTGGTCCTGGACAGCAACGCTTTTCCTTTAGCAACACATTTCAGTATTACAAAACAGACAAGATAGTTTACTGGAATATTTGATATCAGAGTCATTACATTTACAGAGAGAAATAAGGCCTGAACTGGACAATGTATTAAGGATTTAAAAAAAAAAAAAAAAAAAAAAAAAAAAAAATATATATATATATATATATATATATATATATATATATATATATATATATATATACATATATACACACACACACACACACACACACACACACATATATATGTGTGTGTGTGTGTATATGCTAGAGCAACAGGCATCACTTGATGCCATCTGTTAGTTGTAAACATGAAAATTATGCTGCTGCAAACTACTGCAGTATCTGACTGCAGTCATATACGAATATACATGCTACAAGCAAAACAGACTGTGCTTTGCTCAGTTGTGATAATATCTTTGTACTCACTTTCTCTGCTAGCACCAACCATGGTTCTCAAAGCAAAATGCATCCCAAATGTTTTATATCTTATTTCCACTATGCCTTTCCCTGTTTCAGCTTTTCTAGATAAGGCATCTGTATCAGGATACTTCTTTACTTGGACTGCAGAATAAATGATTCACTATGGTAAATGTGAGAATAAATGTTCATGCCAGCATTCTCCTTGTGGAAGTGACTTCCCAAACCAACACAAAAAATACATTTTTACAAATCTTCAAATAACAGAAAAAATGACAATGAAGAAGTAGAGAAAATACTGGAAGTCTTTGCAGAGACCTTGTTAAGCAACCTGGTTAAATGCTCATCTGAAAAGGAGGCTCTCCACTGGACTGCCCTATACAATCCTTATGCTAGTCTGCATAAAATATTTAAATACAATCATTTAATAGTGTCCTAAGTTCTAAAATACGTTAAGAAGAGCGGTCAGCAAAGTAAGTTTCACTAAACAGATGGGAACTTGTCTACTGTGACAGGATCACATCACTTATTTATGGCTGCAGCTTCCTGACTGTGCACACTGTGTTTATCAACAAAAGAATGACCACAGCTTTAATTATTTATTATTCCTTAATAAAACAGTGCCACTGCTCTTATCAGCAGTATTTCTTGTTCGTGAAATACCTCCCTCAGGATTTTTTTGCATTTGTTCTTAATCACCAAACTGCATACAAACATAAACTAAAAAAAATAAAAGTAAAAAAGATGTACAAACTGGGGACTGCTTTGAAACTGCTATTCCCAGTTTAAGGGACTACATCTGTGAATTTTACCGTTTCTTCATTTGCATTTTTGTATTGTTGGAGGGTTTACTCACAATTCTGTTATATGCTATTACTAAGCTGCTGTAGATTACTTCTCTTTTCACCTCTAGTATACATCCACCCTGCATATTAAAGTTTCTGCCTGTCTTTATCATTATATTTTATGTTGATTTTTTATGGTACACATCTTGCCTTGTGTACTTATTCCTTCTGAAAAATAGTGGATATTTTATTTGCTTATTGGACACTTGTTCTAACAAAAAGAGTTTTAATAAAATAGACTTTTTTCTTTCAGGGAAGATTTGGAAGCATGGAGAAATGAAATGATTTTTTTTATAACTGCACAGCGAAATGTGGGAGTTAATCACATTCCAGTCCAGCTCTCCAACTTTAGAGCCAAATGTTACTGTTTTAGTTTGGTTATTAAAGTTTAAGCAGACTGATACATTGTAGACCCACTTCACTCATGAACTAAGCTACGGACAAAACAACAAGTACAACTGGCAAATGGGCTGGCAGCATAAAAGATTAAGGCTATGAGCTGTTAAAGTGCTTCTTGTAGTTCAGGCTATGTGTACCACACCCTGGAGTATTACAGTTAGGAAACTGAGCTCTAGGCTCCTCAATGATCTACTGGAACTTACGTTTAGCAACTACCCATGAAACTTCAAACAAGTTCAATAACAGCCATGCAAATATAAACCACAGACATAAGAAATGCCACTTACAATAATGATGTATACAAAATACATTAAAAACACTTACAAGGTTATCACCTTTTCAGATATTCAAAGTAGGACAGAAGGAGTGGGACAAAATGATATCACAGTGTGTGCCAAGAATGAAGTAATTAGGACAGGACCAGTGACAGCAATCTGCTTACTACTGATGTCATAGCATGTCATAATTTCAATGATCAGAAGACCCAGCTAAATACACCCAACAGACCAAAGTACAGAATAATAAACATACGTTCAGTTCTACACACCACTCCAAGCATGGTCTAATCTTGAAATTATGTACAAACTCCTGAGCACTCTCCTCCTTGGTGCAATCATCCCCCAATCTCCCCTTTCCCTATGTCAACTGAGTATATTACAACAATGTCATACAGCTTCAAAATGTGATATCATTACTCTGAAAGTGCATTAACAAAAATGGCTGAAAGGGGTAATCAGACCAGTTCATTCTTCTGGCTAAAAAACTTAAAATAAAATAAAAGACAGTATACACTGTATAGTAATGAGACAAACCTGTTACATGCAGTATATATTTTCCGGGATTAGAGAAAAAGTACAGTTTTGTACCTACCATAAATGTAGATGTTCGAGTGCTAATACAGCTGCAGTCATAACAGATGGGTTCTCCTGCCGTCAGGCGGGTCCTCGGTCGGCCGAATTCCAAAGTCTAGGTCCGGCGTCGGTTGTCGTCGCTTTCTTTCCTGACGTCAGTGCGACAGGGGTACATAAGACACAGCCAACACCATTTTCTTCAGTCTTTCTTGCCCCAGATGTCAGGTGCCCCCAGAAGGAAGGCATATATAATCATGCAATGCAATATAATCAAAAATCAGTAGTTGCAAGCAAATGCACCATAGAAGGATAACCCAATCAGGTGGTAAGATGAGGAGTTAGCCACTAGGTCTGTACCCAGAGGGGAGGAGGGAGAGAAACCTGGACTGCAGCTGTATTAGCACTCGAACATCTACATTTATGGTAGGTACAAAACTGTACTATGTTCATCGTGCATACAGCTGCAGTCATAACAGATGGGTAGAATCCCAAAGCTACGCACAGGGTGGTTGGCACTAGGTGGAACTGGGAGGAGCCAGAATGCCCTGCAACACAGCAGTGGCAAAGCCTGCTCTAGTTTTGGAGTATAAAGGTAGGTGGTAGTGTTTAGTGAAGGTATGCACAGAACTCCAAGTGGCTGCCTCCAAAATATCTTTGGTAGGGACTCCTCTGAGGAAGGCTGCAGAGGTAGCTGTGGCCCTTGTGGAGTGGGATCTGATGCCTGCAGGTACAGATTTACCATGAAAGGAGTAACAAAACCGTATGCAGTGGCCTATCCATTTTGAAATTGTCTGTTTGGAAATTGGCTTCCCTTGAGCTCCTACAGCATAGGACACAAAGAGTTGTTCTGATTTCCTGAAAGGCTTTGTTCTGTCCAAATAGTAACGTAGCTGTCTATGGATGTCTAAGGAATGTAGCAGCCTTTCCCCTTTGTTTTGAGGATTGGGGTAAAAGGTAGGTAAGTGTATGGCCTGATTTAAAGCTACCCTGGATACTACCTTAGGCATAAATGACGGGTTGGTTCGTAGGGAAACCCTGTCCTGATGAAAGATGAGAAAGGCTGCACAGCCATGAGGGCTTGTAGTTCCGAGACCCTACGAGCTGAGGTAATGGCCAGAAGGAAAGCTGTTTTCCAGGACAAATATTGCAAATCTGTTGAGGCAGCTGGTTCAAAGGGAGGTAATGTTAATTTTTCTAGAATGTAATTAAGATCCCAGGCTGGTATTGGTTGTTTCCTTGGAGGTCTTATATTCTTAGCCCCTTTGAGGAACTGCCTTAAGAGTGGGTGAGAGAATAAGGGTGGATCAGTGTTGTATTCTGCAGAAATGGCTGAGGCATGGATTTTGATGGAGGAAAATGAAAGTCCACTGTTCAACAGCTCAGCTAGATACTGTAATATCTGAGGCAAATTCAGTTTTCTAGGATCCTGGCCCTTTTTCTCATTCCAAGCGCAAAACCGTTTCCATTTTGCGGAGTAAGCTTTTCTAGTAGATGGCCTTCTGGCCTCCAAAATGATATCCTGCACCTCCTTGGAGAGTAGGGTCTGTTGTGGTGTTAAAGAATTTTCCATGCAGCCAGATTGAGTGTTTTCAGCTGACTGTGAAGAGTTTTGTAGCTGTGCTGAGTCAGGAGAAGAGGCATTAGAGGTAGGGTCCAGGGAGGAGAATGTGTTAGGCTCCTCAGGAGTGGGTACCAGTGTTGTCTTGGCCAGTCTGGAGCAATCAGTATCATCTTCAGTCTGTCTGCTCTTGCTTTCAAGAGCACCTTGGGCAGTAGAGGCAAAGGTGGGAAGGCGTAAACTGTCCGTGCTGCCCAACTGAAAGAAAGGGCGTCCACTCTCCAGGCCTTTGGATGAAATGTCCTTGAGCAGAATTTTGTCAATTGATGATTTCTGTGGGAGGCAAAGAGATCTATGTCTGGCCTTCCCCACGCTTGGATTACCTTTGTAAACACTTGAGGATGCAACTTACATTCATGCGGGTCTGTCATATTTCTGCTTAGATTGTCTGCCAGCGTGTTTTCCAAACCTGGCAGGTACTGTGCTTGAAGTCCGATTTGCCATTCCAGAGCCATGTTCCAAAGTGACATGGCCAGCCTGCACAGGGGGTATGAATGTGTTCCTCCTTGTTTGTTTATGTACCACATTACTGTGGTGTTGTCTGTTCTTATCAATAATTGCCCTGGATGCAGGAGGTCCTTGAAAGCTGTAATTGCATTTATCACTGCTAGCATTTCCTTTTGATTGATGTGAAGGTGCTTTTCCTTTTGGGACCATTTGCCCTGAATGCACCTGTCTGTCATGTGTGCCCCTAAGGCGTAGTCTGAGGCATCTGTTGTGATGACTTGATTTGCTTGAGGCTTGCAGAATGGTAGACCTGTGTTTGTTTGGCATGTTTGGGCCCACCATAGAAATTCCTTTTGCAAACATGGAATTAGTGGTATTATTGTTTCCAAACTGTGGCTGTGTTGAGATCATAGGTTTTTTAGGTACCATTGAAGTTTCCTCATATGCAACTTTGCACATGGGATTAGAAGAATGCAAGATGCCATGAAGCCCAGAGCCTGCAGGATTTTCCTTGCAGTTAGCCTGGTACAATTTGCTAGCATCTTGAAGTACTGTGTTAGTTGCCCCTGTTTTTCTGGCATAAGATAGGCCATCTGGGTGTTTGTGTCCAAGTTAGCACCCAGGAAAATTATTTTCTGAGATGGTGTTAGCCTGGATTTCTCTTTGTTGACTGTGTATCCCAGAGAATTCAATAACCGTGTTACATAAGCCAGATGTTCCAGAAGTATGTGTTTGTTGTCCGCTTGGATCAGGCAATCGTCCAAATAACAGTAAATTTGTATCCCTTGAAGTCTGCAGTAGGCAATTACTGATGCCAGGCATTTCGTGAATACTCTGGGCACAGTAGATAAGCCAAAGGGCAATGCAGAGAATTGACAGTGGATTGAACCTGCAAGAAATCTGAGGTATCTTCTGCAGCTTTGTCTGATTGGGACATGCAGGTATGCCTCCTTGAGGTCCAATGTTACCAGCCAAGACTCCTTGCCCAGCATGGGAAGAAGCTGCTGTAAGGTGAGCATCTTGAATTTTGGTACGAGTAGAAATGTGTTTAGGACGGATAAGTCCAAAATGGGTCTCCGATCGGTTCCCTTCCTTGGTACCAGGAACAGTCTGGAATAAAAACCTTGACCTTGTTCGTGAGTAGGTACCTCTTGAATAGCTTTCATGTCCATGAGCTTTGAAATTTGTATTTGAGCCTCTGCCCTTTGATTGTGTGGCAGGTTCGGCATGCCTCTCATTTTTGGAAGAGTGTGAAAATGAAATCTGTAGCCTCTGTTTATAATGTCCAGGATCCATTTGTCTTTTGTGACAATATGCCAATTTTTTGAAAATAATGCTAGCTTTCCTCCCAAGGGTGCTGCCACCTGAGCCTTGCTTGGCATGCAAAGGGGAAAGTCATTGGGTTTGTTTCCTGTATTGTTGTGCACTGTCTTCGCCATCTCTTGGTGCGGGAGATTGCCATTGTCTGCCTCTATATGATCCTTGAGATTGTCCTCTGCCCCTTGTGCGCCTGTATCTACCTCTTTGGGGCTTGTCCGTGGCTGGAAAGGACCAGTTTTTTGAAGGCCAATTTCTGCTAAAACGTGGTGGTTGTACCTGTAAAAAAGCTTTGACAGTTTGCATAGATTTAGCTTTTTCTTCCATTTTCCGTAGTATCTCCTCAGCATTAGTACCAAATAATACATCCTTTTGTAAAGGAGCATCTAGTAGTTTAGCTTTAACATGATCAGGCAAGGTTTGTTCCCTAAGCCAGGCATGTCTACGAATGACTGATCCTGTAACAGCAGCTCTACCTGATGCCTCTAGAGCATCATAGCCACATTGTAAGGTGTGTTTACCCACTTGTTCTGCACTATGCATCATATCCTGCAACTCCTTCAAATCTGGTTGTTCAGGTTGTGACATTTTATTCCTTAATTGTGATAACAGAAACTGCTGATATTTAAGCATATGGAACTGACAATTTAAGGTCCTCATGGCTAGGGTGGCTGAGGTATATACCTTTTTTCCCCA
Source organism: Protopterus annectens (assembly GCF_019279795.1). Classification (NCBI taxonomy): domain Eukaryota; kingdom Metazoa; phylum Chordata; order Ceratodontiformes; family Protopteridae; genus Protopterus; species Protopterus annectens. Next base: position 170,749,742 of record NC_056727.1, on the reverse strand, counting down.
CCTTTCTAAGGATCTAGACTCTCTCTCGGAAGGTAATGGATTCTTAGCAGTAGAGGCCTTCATTCCCTTGGGGCCTTGAGAAATGGTTTCAGGGTCAGCATTATGGCTTTTGTAAAGAAACTGGTGTGAGTTAGGAACTCTGTAGTACCTATCAGGCTTGACTGGGGCAGGAGGCAGGGAATCCGGATTAAGGCAAACCTCCAAGTAAACATCATCAAGTATGTCCAAGACAGGAGGTATCGCCAGAGGTCTGTGCTGAGGTAGCAAAAGAAATTCCCTAAGCCTTTTCTTGGAATCTGAAAAATCTTGGCCTTCCCAATGGAAGTGTTCCCTCAAGGTATGCAAGGTTTCCCCGAAAGAAAAATCCTCTGGGGGGGATACAGAAGGAATGGACTGCCTTGCATCAGAATCTTCAAAAGGGGAGTACGAGTGTTCCTCTTCATCAGAATGTTCTGAAATAATGGAGCCCTGGTCAGAAGAGAGAGAATCTTCCTCCACTCTGGGTCTCTTGTCCGGAGGGGGTTGGGAACCCCTGATAAGAGTAATTAAATCCTCAGACATTTTGAGCATCTGCTTTTTAGGCATGGGACCTGGAGATGGGCCCTGTGCAACAGGCCTCTTGGAATGCATGGCTGATTTAGACTTAGTAAAGGCCTTTATGGAAAAGGAAGATGAAGGTCTGAAGACACCATGGGTGGAAGTGGACCTGTCCACATTAAGAGGCTCAACACTCACAGTGGCTTTGGTAGCTGTAGTCAGGGCATGGGCCGAGGAAGCTGCGGTCTCGGTTACAGAAGACACCGCCAGAGAAGTGTCGTCGGTAGTCAGGGGCTGCGTAGGCGCCTCGCTGAGAACCGGACCACGTGTAGCCGGTTTTGGCGTGGTGTCGGTGGAGACAGCGGACCTCGCGTGTCGGTCTTTGTCCTTGCGTTTTTTGGACAAAACAGTAGTCGGAGTCTCCGACGACATTTTATAATTAAAAGCTTTACCAAAAAAGTGCTGGGCGAACTCCGCCCGACGCTTAATAGTGCGTTTATTGAAAGTAGCACAAAAGCGACAGCCCGAGACGTTGTGGTCTGGGCCTAAACAAGGTATACAGAGGGAATGGAAATCCTTATGCGGTATTTGCTTCCCACAAGAAATACAATTGTTAACTTTGTCTGACATCGGTCTGAGGCAAGAAAAGTTTCCAACGGGTACTTAGCTTTAAAGAAGACTTCGGTTTCCAAATTTTCGTAATTTCAGGAGCTGGCCGACCGGCACTTGCGAACTGCTTCTGCTTCGGGCACCGCGCAGCAAAAAAGCTGTGTCTTATGTACCCCTGTCGCACTGACATCAGGAAAGAAAGCGACGACAACCAACGCCGGACCTAGACTTTGGAATTCGGCTGACCGAGGACCCGCCTGACGGCAGGAGAACCCATCTGTTATGACTGCAGCTGTATGCACGATGAACATCTACAGAAATAAAAAAAAAATTAATAAAATGTTGCACTGTCTTCAAAGCTGTATACCTCAGACTTACTGCAGAAGCATTTTCATGCAGACTCATTTCCAGGTGAGACTGTAATAAAATTGCAATATTTGAGTTTGAAAGTGTACTTATTTGATTTTATTGCTCAAAAGACATGTACCCCAAAATAACTGAATAAACGTCATAAAAATATAAAAAAATAAAAAACATACAATACGCTAGTTGTATAAGTGTGCATACTCTTAGACTAATACTTTGTTGTGATTGCACATCCTTAAACTAATACTTTGTTGAAGCACCTTTTGATTTAATCACAGCATTCAGTCTACTTGGGTACACATCTGCCATCAATTAAAGAGACTCTGATTAAACCCAAATAAAGTTCAGCTGTCCTAGTACAACTTTCTTGACATTTATTCAGTTGCCTGCTACAGCAAAAGCCATGGTTCGCAGAGAGCTTACAAAGCATATTAGTCAGGAGAAGGGTACAAAAAAATTTCCATAGCACTGGATATACCATGGAACACAGTGAAGACAGTCATCAAAAAGTGGAGAAAATGTGAGACAACAGTGATGTTGCAAAGAACTGGACGTCCCTCCAAAACTGATGAAAAGACAAGATGAAAACTGGTCAGGGAGGCTGCCAAGATACCTACAGGAACACTGAAGGAGCTGCAGGAATTTTTGGCAAGTACTGGTTGTGTACTACATGTGACAACAATCTCACAGATTCTCCATATGTCTGGGCTATGGGGTAGGGTTGCAAGAAGGAAGCCTTTTTTTACACTGAAAAGCATCCATGCCTGTCTAAAATTTGCAAAACAATATCATCAAGTCTCCCAAAAGCATGTGAAAAAATGTGTTATGGTCTGATGAGACCAAGGTTGAACTTTTTGGCCACAATTCCAAAAGGTACATTTGGTGCAAAAACAACACTTTGCATCATCAAAAGAACATCATCCCCACAGTAAAGCATGGTGGTGGCAGTATCATGCTTTGCAGATGCTTTTCTGCAGCTGGAACTGGGGCTTTAGTCAAGGTGAAGGGAATTATGAATGGTTCCAAATACCAGTCACTTTTGGCCCAAAACCTTCAGGCATCTGCTACAAAGCTAAAACTGAAGAGGAATTTCACCTTTCAACACAACAATGACCCCAAGCATACATCCAAATCAACAAAAGAATGGCGTCACCAGAAAAAAAATAAAGTTTCAGAATGGCCCAGCCAGAGCCCAGACCTAAATCCAACAGAAAATCTGTGGGGTGACCTGAAGAGGGCTGTGCACAAGAGACACCCTCACAATCTGACAGATTTGGAGTCCTTTTGCAATGAAGAGTGGGCAAATATTGCCAAGTCAAGATGTGCCATGCTGATAGACCCCTACCCAAGAAGACTGAATGCTGTAATTAATATCAAAAGGTGCTTCAACAAATTATTAGTTTAAGGGCGTGCACACTTATGCAACCAGCTTATTGTAGGTTTTTTATTTTTTATATTTTTTCCCCTAACAGATTTGTTTTTTAATTGACTTGTACAGGTTATAGGTCACATTAAAGGTGGGAAAAGTTTTGAAATGATTTATTGTGGTCTCATTTTTTAGATCATAAAAACCTGGCATTTTAACAAGGGTGTGTACACTTTTTATATCCACTGTATGCTCTACAGAGGGAGGAGGAGGAGTTGGTGATTGATTAGTTCAAATGCTCTTTTGATGTCAATGAAAATTGCTCCTGTCAAGTTACCTTTGTCCATGTTGAGGACAGTGTCAGGAATTAAACACCAAGGTGGTATCTATCATTGTACTATAACCTGTCCAGAATCCACACTGTTTTAGGGTAAGAAGATGGTATTGCTGAATGTACCTTGAGAGCTGGGTATGAAGGTTTTTCTAGCACCTTACCAACAATTGATAGGATGGAAATAGGATGAAAGCATAAGGTGTTCTGAGGTTTAGATTGCTTGGAAAGGGATGTAATGAGTGCCGTTTTTGAAATGCTTGGCATTACATTTTGCATTAAGCAAAGGTTAAAAATGCAGTGAAGCTGGGTTAGAAAATTTCCTTCAGAAATAGACAGACCAGGAAAAATCTGGTCTTAGCCTTTGGGAATGGGGGGCATGATTTCCTTATGTGATTTTTTTTTGTTGAAGTAGACGGGAGGTTGAAGTGAGGGAATGAGCTCTTTAAGAGTGGAGGGTACTTATGTATTATTGTAACCAGGTTCGAAACAACTCACTTGGCTCATTTTCTAAACAGAAAATAAATCCAGCTTCTGTAAACAACTCAAGGCAGACACCAAATAAAACCTCACTGCATAACAGTAAAACTTTGACAAAAAAAGGGAATCTGTTAAAATTATCTCATCGGGGAGCTTTTCTCCATGGGTCTTTGATGAAAACGGGTTATTGCCTAGTTGGACATTGACGGTAAACAAATGTCAAAAAAATAAATAAAGTCTCCCCCCCCCTGTTCAGTCTAATGCTGCTGTTCTGCTAATGAGAAAGATGCCATCAAATTATTGCAACAGTACGGTTTTGAAGCCTGTTAAGACGAGACTCAAGGTCGCTGCCGTGAACAAAAGAGAGTGTTGGGACAGCATTACATCCTACTCACCACTCAAAGATGTGAAACTGCAATCAGAAAAGAGAAAAAAGTGAAAAACATGACTGGGTTGGGGGTAATGGCTGTAACTTTTTCAATAAAACAACCAAAATGTGTGTTTTAGCTTCTCCCGATTAAGTACAGCTCCAAATGTTGCTTGTGCATTCCTGATAAACATTACAAATACAAAAAAAAATGGGGAAGTCTTCTGACTCTCTACCCCACTTGGCTCATTTTTTAAACAGAAAAGAAATCCCTCTCCTGTACACAACTTGAGGCAGCCATCAAATAAAACCTCGAAGGATCACACTAACACTTTGACAGAAAACAAACAAAACAAAAAAAAAATGGAATCTTTGACCAGATCTTTGTTTCACAGGGCTGCTTACACATCATTCAAGGATCGGGAGTACCAGATGTCACTGTTTAACATCATAATGTGAAGTCACAGTGAGTTGTTTTGAACCTGGTTGTGATAATACGCAGGTACTGAGTGGAGAAGGGAGTTCAGATGTCTCTGATAGTATGGAGAGTGTAGATAAAGTCTCTGACAAAGTCAGAGGAAGTGAGTGGTCCTTGATTGGTCTGGATTACATTTAGAGAGGGTTTGTATCCAGGAAGCAAATTTACCTCATACCAGAAGAGACTGGGTTTATTTAAGACAGAACATTTCTTGGTTTTGAGATGTTTTGCTTTGTGCCTCTGGATGGATTGTTTAGTCAAGTTCTGGAGTTTAGTAAAAGAAGCATGTATTTTTAGGTGGTGGATTGTTTTTCCATGACTACCAAGCTTCACCCCTTAGCTTGAGAAAAGATTTACACTCTTTGGTGAGCCATGTGGTTTGTTGTGTGTTTCAGTTAGGGTTGTAGATCATGGATGTTCAGTATGAAATACCAGTTAAAGGTTATCAGTCTTTTTCCACTTTGGTGATATTTTATGTGAACTGGTGTCTGAAGGAGATCAGACTGGGGAAGATTTTGGAGACATACTGCTGATCTGAAAGAGGACTGGTGAGTGATCATTAAAGATATGGGGAAAAAACAAACTTTTTGAGATAGTTGATGATTCATTAGTGATTAGAAGTTCAAGAATTGAGTGGTTATTGTTGTGCAGATTTTGGTGTGTGGGTTCTGTGTTTAGCTATAAGAGGTCCATGCTATCTAGAAATTCATAAATGCTGTATGAGAGGGAACCTAAGAAGTTAATGTTGAAATCCCCAAGATAATCAGATGTTTGTTTCTGCTGTGGGGTCATTTCTTATTGAAGTTGCAAGTTGAGACCATTTCAGACCTTCTCTCAGTGCCAGAAAATGCATCTGTATTGTCAGAGGATAACTGACTAATTTGTCAGTAGCAGGAAGTAAAGACAGACATATAGTTGGCACATATCTCAAAAAGCTTTTAACCTCAATGCAACAAGAGGCAGCTCATCTGTTCTACTTTTTTTCAGATAATATGCAGCAAGTTAAGTACTTACCATACAAACACCTTCAAGTCATTGGTCAATTTTGCTGATACTTTCTTGGCAATGTCATGGGTGATGAGCACACTACACTTAGCCATCTGAAGTGATGGCCAGTTTTGTTTCAGTCTTGAGTCAATTACTGAGTTTTTGTTATAGTTTACAATATTATTACCCACACCGTAAGCTTAAAAAAATCCATAACAAAAATGTTTCTCCAGAACAAAAGAACTTTGTTACAGACCACTTACAATTCAGCAAAGAGGGTTAGGAGCTTCAAAGCAAAAGGGTCTACAGTAAACAAATGGATAAGACTAACTGGAATGGGATGAGGCTATATTTTGGAAGATCAATGACTGTTAGGTTGTGATTAAACAACAGTTGAAGTCGATCACTTTCTCTCACAGACTGCCCCAGTGCCCGCTTGGTATAGACAATTTATATACTATACACAGCTGAAATCCCCAGTTGTGATTAAATAAACAAATAAACAAAAAATAAACACTACTATTGCTATTAGCAATAAAATAATGGTCACAGTTTTGTATTTCACCTTCTATTCAAATACCCAGTAGACCTGCAATCCAGCTCAATGGCTGTTTAACTATGATCAAAGGATAGTAGGGGTCAATCAGATTCATACACAGTCTGCCTCCTGCTGACCAACTAGAGTCAGTTTGTTAACTGTGTACACATCAGATGTCTGATTCTCAGCAAATAAAAGAATAAATACACGTATAATGGCCACAGTACTTCATTGCATTGCTGATAGATGCATACAGTGCAACCCATTGCAACCCCCACACTACAGAGATGTGCCCATCAGTTACAACAAGTTTAATGACTGTACATCTATATATGATTCTTGATTAAATGAATGAATAAACAATCACAATAACATATTTCAGCTTGCTGTTGTCAGGTGCATTCAGTACTACTCATTGCAACTCTATCTGCAGCAACACAGACACACACACACACACACACACACACACACACACACACACACACACACACACACACACACACACATGCACAGGTGTTCACAAATTACAGATACTTTTCTGAATGCACACCTCAGATGATTGTGATCAAATGAAGGAATACATTTATAAACTACAGTAACATATTTCATATCCTTGCTGTCAGACACAAGCAGTTAAACCCATTACACCCCTCCCACAGGTATATATGCCCCCACACACCAATGCAGACAAACATCTATCTACCAATAAATGCCACTTTATTGACTGTGCTCACTTCAGATGACATATTGCAAACAGATGAATAATATACAAGTAGACATATTAATATGTTCAGTTAGTTGCTGACAGATGCATGACATGCAATCCACTGCAGTCCCCCATGAGTGTGCACGTGCACTCTTCACACTATCTCACACACATGCGCACTCACGCACATACACACAGACACACACACGCACATAAACACACAGATGCCCACCAAATACAGCCATTTTGTTCACTCTCTACATATCAGAAGTATGACGGTGATCATATGAAGGAATAATTATATAAAACAACCACATTGATATATTTCAACTCATTGCTGTCAGATACATACAGTGTATCCCCCTGCAGCCCTTACACACACAAATTTACACACACATACATATATGCAAATGTGCCCATCAACTGCAGCCACATTACTGTGTATATCTCACATGCCTGATTATGATCAAATGAACAAATAAAGACATACTAATAACTGAAATAATATAGTTTAACTTCTCCAGTTATCAGACACATTTAGTACAAACCACTGCAATTCCCCTCTTGCTTTTTACACCAGCAAGCCAAACAGCCTTCTCTAAAGAGCTGATTCTGCTCCTCTCAAAATGGAACGGTGACCTGTAATAAGGCATAATCACCTTATTTTCTATTTGAGTATACTCTTTACAGGTTCCAAATCTGGGCTGTTTCAGAAAGAAGCTCAGTCAAATAAACCAATGTGTTTTTTTTTAATATTTTAACAGAAATCGTTCTTTCACACCTCCAGTATCATGCATGGAGAATCAAACTCCCAAAATGAAAAAGTTGAACATCTTTTAAACAAAACAAATACAAGTATGACTTTATTACAGTTTTGTAGGGCAGCCACACTTCAAGTACTACAAGGAGACCCTGCAGTTCTTTTCTGTTTCTGAATTAATTTACTTTGAGAGGAAACAATTTATTACCACTGCTGGAAGCACCCAATTTAACCGGAAACTACATTAGAGAATCATAGGAGGTTACTAAGTTAACAGCCTTAAAGCATTTTTCAGCCTAGCCATTCACGCCCCAATTTTTCCAGCTGTCAATGACCACAGACTAGAATGCCTTTGGTATACGCTTGTGCCTTAGGGCATCTACACACTATTTCTGTCCATAAGGGCCACATGTTACAAACCAGGGATACATTTGTGATTTCCTTTCCACTGATCCAAATAGGCTTATATAACTTTGTTTCTTGTTTCTTTTTTATTTTCTTTTTCTTTCCTCTGACTGAAAACCATGAATGGCCGTTATTCACATACTTTACAAAGAGTCATTTCTTAGCCTTTCACTTGTGTCGGAATAGAAGGCAAAAAGCATTGGACTAATTTAAACATAAACTGCTGGGTTCTTCCTAACAATGAGTGACTGTCAACTGGCACTAGTTATCATTCAGTGTGTGAGGGACACGTGCAGGTCAGTTATTGGGCACAATCAAGTCTTGTCTCAAGGATGAGCCATTTCTACTTATTGAAACTTAAAAAAAATTTGCACAGATATAGATTTTACACATTCTGAGACTTCATATTAATTTTGGTTCCCAGAAACCCTCCCTATACCTCTCAACTGAACAGCTTTTTGCAGAATGTCCAGATTAGTCTGTTTTTCATAAAATTGTGTATTTCTGGCAATTTAGTGGCAAATTATTAAAGGCTGCAGTTAGGAAATAATGACAGACATTTCAATTTCAGACATCATACCCTTCAGAAAATGCATGCTACTGCTAAACCTGTTATTCTGTTAACTTTCTAAGTTTGCAAGAGCAATATTTACAAATTGTCCCTTCCAGAAATATTTGTAATACTTTATTAATCTGCATATCTTGTAAAAAATTAGCTTGCTAACTGCCATCTTAATTTGTCAGGTAGTATGCAATTTCCATCAGATGATCGTTGAAAGGAGGAACAAGAAGCAGATACTTAACCATAAAGGGTAAACGCTATGCCAGTCAGATGAAACTGTGTCAAACTACACTCCTTCACTAGCCATCAGTGTGGTGGAGGAACTCAATGATGTTTACCCCTCCAGTCCGAGAGAATATACCCATAGAACTAATTTACAGAAGATAATAAGCACTTTACGTCACAGTATATTTTGGAGTTTACTGAGGAAATACTTTGACTAGTAAGCCAACATTTACACATTTTCATCACCCATGTGATATTAAAGGACCACTAGTGCTAGAATCTTTATGAAAAAAATGGAGCAGACACAATTACATAATTTTATAAATACATATTACACACACAAATAGGTGTTTTATATATATATATATATATATATATATATATATATATATATATATATATATGTTCATAGATTGGTACGAAGCTAACTGCCCTTGTGAGCCATTTTAAGCCTTGCCAATTATCCCTTGTGAGACTCAAACCCTGCACTTTGTGTTTGTAAGGCAAACACCTTAACAATTAGGCCATATACTTAGCTTATATATAAAAGTACATACATACATACACACATGTATGGGTATATAATATATATATATATATATATATATATATATATATATATATATATATGTGTGTGTGTGTGTGTGTGTGTGTGTATATACATGTATGTTTGTGTGTATATATACATATACATGCACACACACAAAAATAAATTTACAAGTACTTCTTCAGTGGACGGTCTGTGAATGCAAGCATCCTTGTGTAGAAGGCAGACAGCTGGGCACATGCACATTCCAATAAAATAAATTGCACTCCTAGGGTTGTACTGTAAAAGCATCTTCATATACACTGTTGTCTGCATGCATACCTACAAATCCTCAGACACTTATGTTAGAGAAAAGAAATGGAACAATAATTAAGGTCTAATAATGAAAGAGGTAAGAAACTGCTTTTCTAAAGTGTCACTGTGTAACAGCAATACATCATATTTGGGTATGGATTATGAATGTTTAGAGAATGGGCAAACTGTACATCAGCACCCTGATTGGAGAATGAACGTTCTCCAGCAGGGTATTACTGTACATGTAATGCCTGGTGAAAAATGTTTGCCATTTCATGGCAGTATAACAAGCTGCCGTGGAGCTCGGACTGCTAAAAAACTAACAACCGCCATTACTTTTACATTTGCTAAGCAGTGCTTTTGCTGTTTAGCAAGTGTAAAAAAAAACAGAAAGAAGTGCATGTGTGTGTGTGTGTGTGTGTGTGTGTGTGTGTGTGTGTGTGTGTGTGTGTGTGTGAGAGAGAGAGAGAGAGAGAGTGAGAGAGAGAGAGAGATCGACAGGGACTGAGAGCGATCATGTGTGAATGAATGCGTGTATGAAAGCAGAACTGACTGTGTAAGAGAGAGGGAAAATGGGCTATCTGTAAAATTGTTGTGTTTTACTTAATAATAATTTTTTTTAAGTACTATATTATTTCTTTTATATATTTTTGATGTAAAATGCTTCCTCCAAGACCATTAACACATACTACAGAAAGTTTGAAACATTAGGCGGAGGAACGATTTTACATCGAAAATATGCAAAAAAAAAATAATATAGTAGTTAAAAATAATAAGAGAACTCATTCTCTAAGCACAATAATGCCCTTTAGGGTGTGTGTTAATGTGTAATTAACACCCTTCCAGGGGTGCAGAGGCCCTCTGCCTGCAGTGTCTGGCCTCATAACACCCCTGGGTGGGAGTTAATCACACATTAACAGACACACCCTGTCGGGCATTATTGCTTACTTTGCCATGGCTGACTTTTACTGTAATGACCAAAGCACATCATCTATGAGCAAATTCTGCATTAAGTCCAGCCAGACATGCTATAAATTGCTTAATCAGTCCCCATTCTTCAAGGCTAATAAAGAAAACTGTCATCTCGCCCATCAGCTTTAAAAAATCCCTTGCATATGTTGCTTTGTAACTAAAAGCAAGAAAAGACTATAACTATTGAATTGTCAGTAACTTCAAAACTGACCAAATTTATTTAAACTGACTGATAACTCAAACAAGTACACTTTAAGCACACTGCAAATGATCCCACCCACCAAATACAAGCAAACACTGCCAGGAGTCTGTAACACCTCTCCTATCAAGTGAATGTAGGATCTGAATGTGATCAGATGTTATTTGCACACAGTCAGTCACAAAATAGCAGCACACTGCATGTCTCAGCTAATTGTGAGCCAAGTGCTGACTGTGCCGCTCAGAATTATGCAGAGCTCAAGTTCAAAGTAAGAGTAAATGGAAGACAAATATGAAATATTGAAGGGGAGAGGTAGGCAACAAGCACGTACATTGCGAGGTGCATTGTCAACATGTCAAGCTGATATTGATTTGGGACTGAAGGAATGAGGATCACCATATAATCAAAAAGATATTTTGATTTGACAAATTACTGTGTGTGAGAAGTCAGGCAGACAGGGACTACATTTGCAGACTGTTGCCACAGTGGAACATTAATGTAGCAGGTCAGTTTTTAAGTTCACTCTAAATAAAAGCTTGTGAGTTCATATGACTTAAGTATCACAATTTCTTCCTGCTTTTTACTGGAATAATACACAGGTGGTCAGGGCTTTGCATGGTGGGTATTCTTACTTATACAAAGAACGCTGCCGATACTGAACCTGAACTAAACACTGCCTCATACTACTAATACCCGATAGCCCATTTGAAACAATATAACTGCATCAAAAGGTCTGTGTTGATATAACAAAACAGCTTCCACAGCATGGTTGGATAAATGCTTTATTAGAAAATACACAAACAGTGGATTTACTGCTTTCATTTCAAGAAACTGGAAGTTCCTCAGAATCTACACAGTATCCTTGTGTTTCCTTCAAAGATCCTTCCCTTAAAGGGACAATGTAAGCTAATGAGTAAGATTGAAAACAAAACCATTTCTATCACATTAAAAGAGCAGTGAAAAGATACAAACCACCTCAGAATCCATGTTTTATCCCTACAATTCTTAAAAAAAAATCTTACCTTGAATGGACAACCTAAAAAATATATACAACACAAAAAATGTGCCTAAACAAGTCCATTCTAAGAAAAAAAACTACTATATTAAATTTTAACTTCAAGAATTTTAATTTCAAGAATCTTGTTAGAAACTAAAACTCCAATATACTTCCTGCACAAATGTTTTGTATACTTGATAATTAAAGTTCTCTTAACGTTTTTCTGTTAAGGGAACAAATCAATAGTAGTTTTTTAATTAGTTTCATAACTATCCAAGGAATTTAATCTGAACTGGTTATGTAAGGTGAGGTTTTTATACATTTTACATTTATTAAGCATACTGGATTTTTAGTTTCTAATAAGATTTTTGAAGTTAAAATTTAATATTGTATTTTTTTTTTACTAGAATGGACTTGGTTAGATACATTTTTGTGTTATATGTTTTTTAGGTTGGCCATTCAAGGAAGGATTTTTTAAAATAAAGAGAATTGTAGGAATAAAACATGGATTCTGAGGTGGTTTCTGTTTTTTTCACTGCTCTTTTAATGTGATGTATATGGTTATGTTATCAGTCTTACTCAGGTTATGCTGTCCCTTTAAGGGAAGGGTTTTTAAAGGAAACTATGTAGATTCTGAGGAAGTTCTGATTTCTCAAAATGAACGCACTAAATCTACCACTTGTGTATTTTTAATAAAATATTTATCCAGTCGTGCTGTGGAACCCGTCTTTGTTATATCAACAGGGACCTTTTGGTCTAGTTATACTGTTTCAAACAGACTAATCAGTATTGGTGGTAGGAGGCAGGGTTTAGTGCTGGTCCAGTACTGACAGTATTTTGGTTCTCTGTGTGATATTTTGCCGTTATTTTGTTCAGCTGTTTGGAGTGGTACTCTTAGTTATAAACTGAAAGTCATATCTCAGCTAATTTCTCAGTATATTAAAAAAGTCTGCAGCATAAGTATAGACGCAGATCTCTCTTCAGTTTGTCACCCCTTGCTTTGTAAAGCTTGTAATATAAATGTACAGATTTTCTGACACATACAGCACTTGGACACAGTCTTTCTGTCCTGCCTTTGATATGCTCAAGTAGTTTCTATGGATAGGAATTTACAATAAAAAATAAATAAATGAAAAGAAAGAAAGCCCTTTATCAGTAAAAAGCAGGATGACTAATTAATACATTGAATATATCTTTTGGGATACCTAAGCCCTAGCAAAATGCCCAGATTGTACAACACCCATAGGCAACTTCCCAATTTGCTTATCATTAAGGCCTTCCCCATGTAGAGGGCAGTGGCATATGTCAGTGCTAAGATCAGTCATGCTGACAGCTTCAGTATGCATTTCTTGACACTTTTTCAGTCAAAAGTTGGATACTTTTGTACTGCAGCATTAGTCATAATTAAGATCTAGGAAACGCTGAATATACAGAACAGCAAGGCACATCCAGTGTCAACTCATGTATCCCACACCAGCATACTTACAGCAGTCAAGATTGTGAATCTATTTATTCAAATGTTACGTATTAAAAATGAAATATGTACATTAAAATCTGAAGAAATTAAAAACACGTAAATACTAACAAACTCAGAGAAACAACAATGCATCATAAATGCTTTAGTTACTGTCAAAACTTTTTACATTGTGTCCTTTCTCATTTCTGACTCTTAGCAACCACACATTTTTTCAAATTCATTATAAAGATGCCAACTTCTGCCAACTATACATACCACATAAAATAAGTCTTAAGATGAGCATACCAGGGAACATTCATTTGCAACAGGAAGAATCAAAAGTCTTGTGCCACCTTCAAATATATACAATATATAAAAAATAAGGGTCTATATTAGATCCACAGATGCTTAAAGGTTTGAATCTCTAAAGGTCGACCTTTAGAGATCGAACAGTTAAGCGTTCGAATTTCTTTAAAAATTAAAAAAAAATCACAAGTCAAAAAAAAAAACTAAAGGGTTTAAGCAGGGGGACAAATCCCCCTGAACCCCCCACACCCTCCCTACTTAAATATACCAACTCCAAGATCATGCTACAGTGTAGGGAATGGAAAATTTCCCATTTCCGCACTGTAGTTCACTGAAGTGTGATCTCGAAGTTGGTATATTCAAGTTGCGAGGGATGTGTGGGGTGCAGGGGGCTTGCCCCCCTGCTATAACCCTTTCCTTGTATTTGTTTTGTTTTTTAATTTAATTTTTTACAACTTCGAACATTTAACTGTTCGATCTGTAAAGGTCAACCTTTACAGATTCGAACATTTAAGCGTTCGTCACTGTAATATACACCCTAAATAAGTCTTAAGAGAATACACCAGGCAATGTATATTTTTTGGTTTGTTTTAATACAAGAAAGTGTTTGTGTGTGTGTGTGGGGGGTGGGCACTGAGGAGGACAGCAGCCCCATTACATTAAGTATAATTCCATCACTAAAAGAACATGTTTGTAGTACATGTACTTGATGCAAGAATTATTGCCCCTTACCCTCCCATACTTTTCTTAAAAATCTGGAGCATCTGGAGCATTTCTCCCCGGGCCTCTGCTGAAAACAGGCTCTGTGAAACCTAGTCAGACTTTCCTGGTCAACAAATGTTAAATAAAATAAAATAAAAAAAAAAAATACTGAGATTGCACAGCAAACAGCAAAGACTGTATAAGTCTATTAAAAGGAAATTGCTTTGAAGTTCCTAATCAAGACTGAACATTACACACCAACAGTGGGTTGAAATACTACTGCTGTACTACATAAATGTTTATTTATGCACTCATACATGCTAGGACCTGCAGAACTAATGATGTCCAATGCCTATGACCTTCACATATACTGTTATTTTGCAAGTAACAAAACGCATTCACCCATATTCTGACACCTAACTTTTTTTATACATTTTAGGGTCATGGCTAGGAAGGCTGAAAAATCTGCCATCTGCAAGGCAGGCAACCAATTTGGGAAAAATGCTGGTCCACCGCAGGACATACAGACAGAGGGAAATGTTACACTGTATTGTGGATGTGTGAAGGTGGACTTATTACAGTAACTTAACAGCACAGGGCACAAGAGCCAGGGAATGCAAACAAGTTGTGCTTCACTGATTTGGTTACTAGTAATATTTTTATACTATGAAATGAATAATTGTCTAATTATTAAAAATCACAAATATGCTACATTACACTTTCACTGCAATCCAAAAACAACATACCAATAAAACCAAGTTTTTTTTGCAGTTTATATTACCAATAAGTAAAGCAGCATTAAAAAAGAGCCACATTGTACTTTCACCGCTATACACAGTACATGGCCATGTGGATATAAATCTAATCTAAAAGCATATTTAACAAGACTGTGAAAACAACAAGAGAAAAAACAGTTGTCTTTTACCCTATAATCTTACCATATGCAAATGTTAAAAATAAACTTTAAAAAAGGATGCCTGCCATCATCTATCAAACAAAATTATCAAGACAATCAACACACTGCAAAATTCAGAAGACAGGGCACCATAAGAAATAACATTACCTTAGTTCCTACCAAGCTTTGTCTCGCCACACAGAACCATACCCCTTCTAGCCAAGAAGTAATTAAGCCCTCAAAATGAACAGAAAAAAGAAAGAAAACCATACATGCCTGTCACACCACATTAAAAAGACCTTGCTTTATGCAAAAGTTAAATTATTAAGAATGTTTAACAAAATCATTTTGGAAAAAAAACAAGAGACACCCATCCATTCCACCACCTAGCAAATGAAACTCTAAATAGAAAATGCACACTGCCCTAAATAACTGATCTTCACACACAGTACCAACCCCTTTCTACTTCCAGACACTGGTCAAAAGTTAGAAAGAAACTCTTAACACATGAAATACTACAACAGCACTTCTACTACCATCATGGACCACCGGCTTACTGATCTTTCAAGTCTCTGTTTGGTAACTAACATGTTTCATATAACAGAATCCATGATACTTGTTGGCTTCAATTTAAAAAGAAGAGAACTATTAACATATACTGCTGCACTGAGATACTCTGTCTTTTACAACACTCCCTTTAGTTGATAGTGTGGTTGTCTATCTTCATTGTTCAGAAAGATAACGGATTACCTCTTGAGCAGCATTAATTCTCAACTCCCAAAAGAAATTCATTGCCACTGCAAAACATGCACATACCACAGATCTTTTGGCTTTTGGAAAAAAAGAAGACAGAACAGAAGGCCGCTGCCATGGCTATGCATTTGTTCAGAATTTCCTGGATTTTGTATTGGCCCATACTACATCTGCAGCCAATAAGAAGTGTGCTTTTTGTGACTGAACCTGAGGGGTGTACAGTAATCCATGCAAGTGTGGTCTACTAACATCACAAAACTTGAAATTTGAACAAAAAGGTCAACAAAACCAACCACTGCATATGTAATGGATTGCTATTGTAGAAGCCCAGCCAAATCAAAAGGAAGCATTGAATAACTAGCAGAGTCAGCCTTGGCAATTTCAGGGCCCACTTTTGAACACTTGTGGACCCCATCAGCTCACCCGTCACCAAGAATCTCAATCCTCCCTCTATGCTGGCTTGCTGGACATAAGACTATTCCAAATTAGGTATTAGGAATATATGGCATTACTGCATATTAAAAATAAAACAATATTTATTTATTAGCTTATATTTTGTCATAAGACATGTTAAAAACAGAAGTAAACTACTGGACTTTCTTATTACCTGCAGATACAAGAATTCTTATAGTTTCTTCTTGAGGATCTGCTTAACTCACTCAGGCACAATATAGGGGGCCTGTTTTATGAGCCATGGAGACTCTATGCCTACACAGTCCGTAATCAGGTGGACACACCTGATTTACCAGTAAACATATTCCCAAATTTCTGTAGTACTGCCTGGATCTTCTGAATCATGATAGGAGATAGCTGAACACTTTGCCCATTACTCCTCCCCCAAACTTCTTTTCTTCCTATCTTCTCTCTCTCCCTCCTTTCCCTTCTTCCTCTCATTTGATTCATGCAGTACTCTTACTCTCCTTCACATCCCACGCCCAATAATAGCACATACTACAAATCATGCAGTACTCTCCTTCACATCCCACGCCCAATAATAGCATGTACTACAAACCATGCAGTGCTCTCCTTCACATACCACACACAATAATACCACATACTACAAATCATGCAGTGCTCTCCTTCACATCCCACGTCCAATGATACCACATACAACAAATCATGCAGTGCTCTCCTTCACATCCCATGCCCAATGATACCACATACTACAAATCCTGCAGTGCTCTCCTTCACATACCACACACAATAATACCACATACTACAAATCATGCAGTGCTCTCCTTCACATCTCACGCCCAATGATACCACATACAACAAATCATGCAGTGCTCTTCTTCACATCCCATGCCCAATAATAGCACATACTACAAACCATGCAGTACTCTCCTTCACATCCCACGCCCAATAAAAGGCACGTACTACAAATCATGCAGTACTCTCCTTCACATCCCACGCCCAATAAGAGCACATACTACAAATCAAGCAGTACTCTCATTCACATCCCACACCCAATAACAGCACATACTACAAATCATGCACTACTCTTATTCACATCCCACACCCAATAATAGCACATACTACAAATCATGCAGTACTCTCCTTCACATCCCATGCCCAATAATAGCACATACTACAAACCATGCAGTACTCTCCTTCACATACCACACACAATAATAACACATACTACAAACCATGCAGTACACTCCTTCACATACCACACACAATAATAACACATACTACAAACCATGCATTACTCTCCTTCACATACCACACACAATAACACATACTACAAACCATGCAGTACACTCCTTCACATACCACACACAATAATAACACATACTACAAACCATGCAGTACTCTCCTTCACATACCACACACAATAATAACACATACTACAAACCATGCAGTACATTCCTTCACATCCCATGCCCAATAATAGCACATACTACAAACCATGCAGTACTCTCCTTCACATACCACACACAATAATACCACATACTACAAATCATGCAGTGCTCTTCTTCACATCCCATGCCCAATAATAGCACACACTACAAACCATGCAGTACTCTCCTTCACATCCCACGCCCAATAATAGCACGTACTACAAATCATGCAGTACTCTCATTCACATCCCACACCCAATAACAGCACATACTACAAATCATGCAGTACTCTCATTCACATCCCACACCCAATAATAGCACATACTACAAATCATGCAGTACTCTCCTTCACATCCCATGCCCAATAATAGCACATACTACAAACCATGAAGTACTCTCCTTCACATACCACACACAATAATAACACATACTACAAACCATGCAGTACACTCCTTCACATACCACACACAATAATAACACATACTACAAACCATGCAGTACTCTCCTTCACATACCACACACAATAATAACACATACTACAAACCATGCAGTACACTCCTTCACATACCACACACAATAATAACACATACTACAAACCATGCAGTACTCTCCTTCACATACCACACACAATAATAACACATACTACAAACCATGCAGTACATTCCTTCACATCCCATGCCCAATAATAGCACATACTACAAACCATGCAGTACTCTCCTTCACATACCACACACAATAATACCACATACTACAAATCATGCAGTACTCTCCTTAACATCCCACGATCAATAATAGCACATACTACAAACCATGCAGTACTGTCCTTAACATCCCACGATCAATAATAGCACATACTACAAACCATGCAGTACTCTCCTTCACATTCCATGCCCAATAATAACACATACTACAAACCATGCAGTACTCTCCTTCACATTCCATGCCCAATAATAACACATACTACAAACCATGCAGTACTCTCCTTCACATTCCATGCCCAATAATAACACATACTACAAATCATGCAGTACTCTCCTTCACATTCCACACCCAATAATAGCACATACTACAAATCATGCAGTACTCTCCTTCACATTCCACGCCCAATGATAACACATACTACAAATCATGCAGCACTATCCTTCACATCCCACTCCCAATAAAAGCACATACTACAAATCATGCAGTACTCTCCTTCACATCCCACTCCCAATAACAGCACATAATACAAATCATGCTGTGCTCTCTTCACACCCCAAGCCCAATAATAGCACATACTACAAATCATGCAGTACTCTCCTTCACATCCCAAGCCCGATAATAGCACACAGTACAAATCATACAGTATTCTCCTTCACATCCCGTGCCCAAAAATAGCACATACTACAAATCATGCAGTACTCTCCTTCACATCCCATGCCCAATAATAGCACATACTACGAATAATGCAGTACTCTCCTTCACATCCCAGGCCCAATAACACCACATACTACAAATCATGCAGTACTCTCCTTCACATCCCACGCCCAAAAGTAGCACATACTACAAATCATGCAGTACTCTCCTTCACATTCCATGCCCAATAATAGCACATACTACAAATCATGCAGTACTCTCCCTCACATCCCATGCCCAATAATAGCACATACTACAAATCATGCAGTACTCTCATTCACATCCCACATCCAATAACAGCACATACTACAAATCATGCAGTACTCTCATTTACATCCCACACCCAATAATAGCACATACTACAAATCATGCAGTACTCTCCTTCACATCCCACGCCCAATAACAGCACATACTACAAATCATGCAATACTCTCCTTCACATCCCACGCCCAATAACAGCACATACCACAAATCATGAAGTACTCTCCTTCACATCCCACGCCCAATAATAGCATATAGTACAAATCATGCAGTACTCTCCTTCACATCCCATGCCTAATAACAGTACATACTATAAATCATGCAGTACTCTCCTTCACATTCGTCGCCCAATAATAGCACATACTACAATTCATGCAATACTCTCCTTCACATCCCACGCCCAATAACATCACATACCACAAATCATGAAGTACTCTCCTTCACATTCCACTCCCAATAACAGCACACAGTACAGATCATGCAGTGCTCTCCTTCACATACCACACACAATAATAGCACATACCACAAATCATGCAGTACTCTCCTTCACATCCCATGCCTAATAACAGCACATACTATAAATCATGCAGTCCTCTCCTTCACATACCATGCCCAATAACAGCACATACTACAATTCATGCAGTACTCTCCTTCACATACCACACACAATAACAGCACATACCACAAATAATGAAGTACTCTCCTTCACATCCCACGCCCAATAATAGCATATAGTACAAATCATGCAGTACTCTCTTTCACATCCCATGCCCAATAATAGCACATAGTACAAATCATGCAGTACTCTCCTTCACATCCCTCACCCAAAAATAGCACATATGACAAATCATGCAGTACCCTCCTTCACATCCCATGCCCAATAATAGCACATGCAACAAATCATGCAGTACTTTCCTTCACATTCCACGCCCAATGATAACACATACTACAAATCATGCAGTACTCTCCTTCACATCCCATGCCCAATAACTGCACATACTACAAATCATGCAGTACTCTCCTTCACATCCCACTCCCAATAACAGCACATACTACAAATCATGCTGTGCTCTGTTCACATCCCACGCCCAATAATAGCACATATTACAAATCATGCTGTGCTCTGTTCACATCCCGTGCCCAAAAATAGCACATACTACAAATCATGCAGTACTCTCCTTCACATTCCATGCCCAATAATAACACATACTACAAACCATGCAGTACACTCCATCACATTCCACGCCCAATGATAATACATACTACAAATCATGCAGTACTGTCCTTAACATCCCACGATCAATAATAGCACATACTACAAACCATGCAGTAGTGTCCTTAACATCCCACGATCAATAATAGCACATACTACAAACCATGCAGTACTCTCCTTCACATTCCATGCTCAATAATAACACATACTACAAGCCATGCAGTACTCTCCTTCACATTCCATGTCCAATAATAACACATACTACAAATCATGCAGTACTCTCCTTCACATTCCATGCCCAATAATAACACATACTACAAACCATGCAGTACTCTTCTTCACATTCCATGCCCAATAATAACACATACTGCAAACCATGCAGTACTCTCCTTCACATTCCATGCCCAATAATAACACATACTACAAATCATGCAGTACTCTCCTTCACATTCCACGCCCAATAATAGCACATACTACAAATCATGCAGTACTCTCCTTCACATTCCACGTCCAATGATAACACATACTACAAATCATGCAGTACTCTACTTCACATTCTACTCCCAATAATAGCACATACTACAAATCATGCAGTACTCTCCTTCACATTCCACGTCCAATGATAACACATACTACAAATCATGCAGTACTCTACTTCACATTCTACTCCCAATAACAGCACATACTACAAATCATGCTGTGCTCTCTTCACATCCCAAGCCCAATAATAGCGCATACTACAAATCATGCAGTACTCTCCTTCACATCCCAAGCCCGATAATAGCACACAGTACAAATCATGGAGTACTCTCCTTCACATCCCGTGCCCAAAAATAGCACATACTACAAATCATGCAGTACTCTCCTTCATATCCCATCCCAATAATAGCACATACTACAAATAATGCAGTACTCTCCTTCACATCCCAGGCCCAATAATAGCACATACTACAAATCATGCAGTACTCTCATTCACACCCCACACCTAATAACAGCACATACTACAAATCATGCAGTACTCTCCTTCACATCCCATGCCCAATAATAGCACATACTACAAATCATGCAGTACTTTCCTTCACATCCCATGCCCAATAATAGCACATACTACAAATCATGCAGTACTCTCCTTCACATTCGTCGCCCAATAATAGCACATACTACAATTCATGCAATACTCTCCTTCACATCCCACGCCCAATAACAGCACATACCACAAATCATGAAGTACTCTCCATCACATCCCACGCCCAATAATAGCATATAGTACAAATCATGCAGTACTCTCCTTCACATCCCATGCCTAATAACAGCACATACTATAAATCATGCAGTACTCTCCTTCACATTCGTCGCCCAATAATAGCACATACTACAATTCATGCAATACTCTCCTTCACATCCCACGCCCTATAACAGCACATACCACAAATCATGAAGTACTCTCCTTCACATACCACACACAATAATAGCACATACTACAAATCATGCAGTACTCTCCTTCACATCCTACACCCAATAACAGCACATACCAGAAATCATGAAGTACTCTCCTTCACATTCCACGCCCAATAACAGCGCATAGTACAGATCATGCAGTGCTCTCCTTCACATACCATACACAATAATAGCACATACTACAAATCATGCAGTACTCTCCTTCACATCCTACACCCAATAACAGGACATAGTACAAATCATGCAGTACTCTCCTTCACATCCCATGCCTAATAACAGCACATACTATAAACCATGCAGTGCTCTCCTTCACATACCATGCTCAATAACAGCACATACTACAATTCATGCAGTACTCTCCTTCACATACCACACACAATAATAGCACATACCACAAATCATGAAGTACTCTCCTTCACATCCCACGCCCAACAATAGCATATAGTACAAATCATGCAGTACTCTCTTTCACATCCCACACCAAATAACAGGACATAGTACAAATCATCTAGTACTTTCCTTCACATACCATGCCTAATAACAGCACATACTATAAATCATGCAGTGCTCTCCTTCACATACCATGCCCAATAACAGCACATACTACAAATCATGCAGTGCTCTCCTTCACATCCCACGCCCAATAACAGCACATACTATAACTCCTGCAGTGCTCTCCTTCACATCCCATGCCCAATAATAGCACATAGTACAAATCATGCAGTACTATCCTTCACATCCCTCACCCAAAAATAGCACATACCACAAATCATGCAGTACCCTCCTTCACATCCCATGCCCAATAATAGCACATGCAACAAATCATGCAGTACTCTCCTTCACATCCCACGCCTGAACACACATACTACAAATCATGCAGTACTCTCCTTCACATCCCACTCCCAATAACAGCACATACTACAAATCATGCTGTGCTCTGTTCACATCCCACGCCCAATAATAGCACATACTACAAATCATGCTGTGCTCTGTTCACATCCCACGCCCAATAATAGCACATACTACAAATCATGCTGTGCTCTGTTCACATCCCGTGCCCCAAAATAGCACATACTACAAATCATGCAGTACTCTCTTTCACATTCCATGCCCAATAATAACACATACTACAAATCATGCAGTACTCTCCTTCATATTCCATGCCCAATAATAACACATACTACAAACCATGCAGTACTCTCCGTAACATCCCACGATCAATAATAGCACATACCACAAATCATGCAGTACCCTCCTTCACATCCCATGCCCAATAATAGCACATGCAACAAATCATGCAGTACCCTCCTTCACATTCCACGCCCAATGAGAACACATACTACAAATCATGCAGTACTCTCCTTCACATCCCATGCCCAATAACAGCACATACTACAAATCATGCAGTACTCTCCTTCACATCCCACTC
This sequence comes from Protopterus annectens, assembly GCF_019279795.1. Taxonomy (NCBI): domain Eukaryota; kingdom Metazoa; phylum Chordata; order Ceratodontiformes; family Protopteridae; genus Protopterus; species Protopterus annectens. The sequence continues at coordinate 170,726,304 of NC_056727.1, read as the reverse complement.
CCAATAACAGCACATACTACAAATCATGCTGTGCTCTGTTCACATCCCACTCCCAATAATAGCACATACTACAAATCATGCTGTGCTCTGTTCACATCCCACGCCCAATAATAGCACATACTACAAATCATGCTGTGCTCTGTTCACATCCCGTGCCCCAAAATAGCACATACTACAAATCATGCAGTACTCTCTTTCACATTCCATGCCCAATAATAACACATACTACAAATCATGCAGTACTCTCCTTCATATTCCATGCCCAATAATAACACATACTACAAATCATGCAGTACTCTCTTTCACATTCCATGCCCAATAATAACACATACTACAAATCATGCAGTACTCTCCTTCACATCCCATGCCCAATAATAACACATACTACAAACCATGCAGTACTCTCCTTCACATTCCATGCCCAATAATAACACATACTACAAATCATGCAGTACTCTCCTTCACATTCCATGCCCAATAATAAAAAACATACTACAAACCATGCAGTACTCTCCTTCACATTCCATGCCCAATAATAACACATACTACAAACCATGCAGTACTCTCCTTCACATTCCATGCCCAATAATAACACATACTACAAATCATGCAGTACTCTCCTTCACATTCCACGCCCAATAATAGCACATACTACAAATCATGCAGTACTCTCCTTCACATTCCACGCCCAATGATAACACATACTACAAATCATGCAGCACTGTCCTTCACATCCCACTCCCAATAAAAGCACATACTACAAATCATGCCGTACTCTCCTTCACATCCCACTCCCAATAACAGCACATACTACAAATCATGCTGTGCTCTCTTCACATCCCAAGCCCAATAATAGCATATACTACAAATCATGCAGTACTCTCCTTCACATCCCAAGCCCGATAATAGCACACAGTACAAATCATGCAGTACTCTCCTTCACATCCCGTGCCCAAAAATAGCACATACTACAAATCATGCAGTACCCTCCTTCACATCCCATGCCCAATAATAGCACATACTACAAATAATGCAGTACTCTCCTTCACATCCCAGGCCCAATAATAGCACACACTACAAATCATGCAGTACTCTCCTTCACATCCCACTCCCAAAAATAGCACATACTACAAATCATGCAGTACTCACCTCCACATCCCATGCCCAATAATAGCACATACTACAAATCATGCAGTACTCTCCCTCACATCCCATGCCCAATAATAGCACATACTACAAATCATGCAGTACTCTCATTCACATCCCACACCCAATAACAGCACATACCACAAATCATGCAGTACTCTCCTTCACATCCCACTCCCAATAACAGCACATACTACAAATCATGCTGTGCTCTCTTCACATCCCAGGCCCAATAATAGCACATACTACAAATCATGCAGTACTCTCCTTCACATCCCAAGCCTGATAATAGCACACAGTACAAATCATGCAGTACTCTCCTTCACATCCCACACCCAATAACAGGACATAGTACAAAGCATGCAGTACTCTCCTTCACATCCCATGCCTAATAACAGCACATACTATAAATCATGCAGTGCTCTCCTTCACATACCATGCCCAATAACAGCACATAGTACAATTCATGCAGTACTCTCCTTCACATACCACACACAATAATAGCACATACCACAAATCATGAAGTACTCTCCTTCACATCCCACGCCCAAAAATAGCACATACTACAAATCATGCAGTACTCTCCTTCACATCCCACACCCAATAATAGCACATACTACAAATCATGCAGTACTCTCCTTCACATTCATCGCTCAATAATAGCACATACTACAATTCATGCAATACTCTCCTTCACATCCCACGCCCAATAACAGCACATACCACAAATCATGAAGTACTCCCCTTCACATCCCACGCCCAATAATAGCATATAGTACAAATCATGTAGTACTCTCCTTCACATCCCATGCCTAATAACAGCACATACTATAAATCATGCAGTACTCTCCCTCACATTTGTCGCCCAATAATAGCACATACTACAATTCATGCAATACTCTCCTTCACATCCCACGCCCAATAACAGCACATATCACAAATCATGAAGTACTCTCCTTCACATTCCATGCCCAATAACAGCACATAGTACAGATCATGCAGTGCTCTCCATCACATACCACACACAATAATAGCACATACTACAAATCATGCAGTACTCTCCTTCACATCCCACACCCAATAACAGCACATACCACAAATCATGAAGTACTCTCCTTCACATTCCACGCCCAATAACAGCACATAGTACAGATCATGCAGTACTCTCCTTCACATCCCACACCCAATAACAGGACATAGTACAAATCATGCAGTACTCTCCTTCACATCCCATGCCTAATAACAGCACATACTATAAATCATGCAGTACTCTCCTTCACATACCATGCCCAATAACAGCACATACTACAATTCATGCAGTACTCTCCTTCACATACCACACACAATAATAGCACATACCACAAATCATGAAGTACTCTCCTTCACATCCCACGCCCAATAATAGCACATGCAACAAATCATGCAGTACTCTCCTTCACATCCCATGCCCGATAACAGCACATACTACAAATCATGCAGTACTCTCCTTCACATCCCACTCCCAATAACAGCACATACTACAAGTCATGCTGTGCTCTGTTCACATCCCACGCCCAATAATAGCACATACTACAAATCATGCTGTGCTCTGTTCACATCCCGTGCCCAAAAATAGCACATACTACAAATCATGCAGTACTCTCCTTCACATCCCGTGCCCAAAAATACACATGCTACAAATCATGCAGTACTCTCCTTCACATTCCACACACAATAATACCACATACTACAAACCATGCAGTACTCTCCTTCACATCCCACGCCCAATAATACCACATACTACAAATCCTGCAGTACTCTCCTTCACATCCCAAGCACAATAATAGCACATACTACCAATCATGCTGTACTATCCTTCACATCCTGTGCCCAATAATAGCACATACTACAAATAAAGCAGTACTCTCTTTCACATCCCATGCCCAATAATAGCACATAATACAAATCATGCACTACTCTCCTTCACATCCCACGCCCAAAAATAGCAGATACTACAAATCATGCAGTACTTTCCTTCACATCCCATGCCCAATAATAGCACATACTACAAATCATACAGTACTCTCCTTCACATCCCACACCCGATAATAGCACATACTGCAAATCATGCAGTACCCTCCTTCACATCCCACTCCCAATAAAAGCACATACTACAAATCATGCAGTACTCTCCTTCACATCTCATGCCCAATAATAACACATGCTACAAATCATGCAGTACTCTCCTTCACATCCCATGCCCAATAATAGCAAATACTACAAATCATGCAATAGTCTCCTTCACATCCACTCCCAATAACAGCATATAGTAGAAATCATGCAGTGCTCTCCTTCACATCCCACGCCCAATAATAGCACATAGTACAAATCATGCAGTACTCTGCTTCACATACCATGCCCAGTAACAGCACATACTACAAATCATGCAGTACTCTCCTTCACATTCCACGCCCAATAATAGCACATACTACAATTCATGCAGTACTCTCCTTCACATCCCACGTCCAATAACAGCACATACCACAAATCATGAAGTACTCTCCTTTACATCCCACAACCAATAACAGCACATAGTACAGATCATGCAGTGCTCTCCTTCACATCCCACGACCAATAACAGCACATACTACAAATTATGGAGTACTCACCTTTACATCCCACGTCCAATAATAGCACATACTACAAATCATGCAGTGCTCTCCTTCACATCCCACGCCCAATAACAGCATATAGTACAAATCATGCAGTGCTGTCCTTCACATCCCACACCCAATAAGAGCAAATACTACAACATGGAGTACTCTCCTTCACATCCCACGCCCAATAACTGCACATACTACAAATCATGCGTGCATTCCTTCACATCCCACGCCCAATAACAGCACATACTACATATCATACAGTACTCTTCTTCACATACCACACCTGATAACAGCACATAGTACAAATCATGCAGTACTCTCCTTCACAATCATGCACTACTCTCCTTCACATCCCACGCCCAAAAATAGCACACACTACAAATCATGCAGTACTCTCCTTCACATCCCACGCCCAATAATAGCACATACTACAAATATTGCAGTACTCTCCTTCACATCCCATGCCCAATAACAGCACATACTACAAATCCTGCAGTACTCTCCTTCACATCCCACACCCAATAGCACATACTACAAATCATGCAGTACTCTCCTTCACATCCCACACCCAATAACAGCACATACTACAAATCCTGCAGTACTCTCCTTCACATCCCACACCCAATAGCACATACTACAAATCATGCAGTACTCTCCTTCACATCCCACACCCAATAACAGCACATACTACAAATCCTGCATTACTCTCCTTCACATACCACGCCCAGTAAAAGCACATACTATAAATCATGCAGTACTTTCCTTAACATCCCACACCCAATAATAGCACATACTACAAATCATGCAGTGCTCTTCCTTCACATCCCACGCCCAATAACAGCACATACTACAAATTATGCAGTGCTCTCCTTCACATCCCACGCCCAGTAACAGCACATACTACAAATCATGCAGTACTCTCCTTCACATCCCATGCCCAATAGCAGCACATGCTATAAATCATGCAGTACTCTCCTTCACATACCACACACAATAATAACACATACTACAAATCATGCAGTGCTCTCCTTCACATCCCATGCCCAATAATAGAACATAGTACAAATCATGCAGTACTCTCCTTCACATCCCTCACTCAAAATTAGCACATTCCACAAATCATGCAGTACCCTCCTTCACATCCCATGCCCAATAACAGCACATACTACAAATATTTTTTTCTTTGTATATTTTCTTCATACTAACATTACACTCTGAGATATTATGACAATATACAGATAATCTTTGTGATTTTACTTTGTGCCCAAACACTTATGATTGTGTTCATTAATGCTACATATTATCCTGACACACGTCATGTTTTACTTCTCTGTGATTATTTTGTTCCTACTTCTAACTGCACCAAGCACTTCTCTGTTATAATACTGACTTGTTAACATTCTATCACTAGTCTTAGTGATCAGACATTATCTCACATCACAACAACTATTATTACTATTTCTGCTATTTTTTACACTTAGTAGTATTTGCTTTCATACCGTTTGATGCAACTAAATGGATAGCTATTTTCTTTACCCAGTAGCAGTCCTCTGATCTGACACCCATCCAGAAGAAAAAAAAGCTCTCTTAGTTCTCAGATGTGAAGTGCAAAACAAAATAGGCTCTCCTTTTCTTTTAAACTGCAGCAACTACTTCCTACATTTATAGCAAACCCTCACTGCAGTTTATACCACACACAGCAAGCTACACTGCTCAGTTAAGTGCAAAAAAGTTATTTTCTTCTGTTAAACTTTAGAAGCACCAAACATGGAGGGCTACAGCACTCAAGATTTGAACTCAAATGAAATACCAGCATTTACTTCTAAATGTTGGTATACACTGAAGTGCGATCAGGGTCAGCTGATCACACCCCCGACACTGTGTCAGAGTAGGCTGCCCCCTTCGCCTCACCCTAGATGTGCTACTGCTTTACTACATTGTTATGTTCGTTAGTCTAATAATGCTTAATAACTTTACTCAAGTCATTGACTTCACATTGTTCCTTTGTTGTCTTGTGCTCAGGTCGTGACTGAAAAGGTTGTACCAGCCAGTTCCCCTAACCAGTTATTAAACTATAATAAATAAGAATTAAATTAATATGGATTATTCCATGGTTACCAATCATAAACCCCATTTCAGCAAGAAAAGCAAAAAACTTAGTTTTCTGTCTTAAAATTAAACCTGATTATACTGTCTTCAAAGAACTGTACAGTACACAAAATCAGTTGTTTAATCTGAATAGTTTTGGGTTGGAAACCTTGTTGATCACTGATCGGAAACAACTGACTACTGCCGGAGTATGAGAAACTAACAATGTAATGCATGCAAAAGGTGTGAAACTGGTGGGGAGCTGTGGTTACTCATAATGCTGGACTAGCAACTAGTGCAATGCATGATGGGGAATATTATCCTCTCCATTAAAGAGATTTATAACTAGTATGGGAGCAAGACAACCAATAGAAAATTGCCATGCACTTTGCTGTAATGTCTTTCAGGCACATCTCTGAATCACATAAGTTGTAGTGACTCTGACAGCCTACTGCGGGGTTCCCTGAGGGAGTGGGGCCCTATTAGGCCAAATATGTATTCACATCCATAGCTATTAGTTTTCCCATATACAATCCTATAGTAAAGAGAAGCACTGCCCCTTTAATTACAATGAAGGAAATTATACCTTTCTGCTAGCTGGCCTCCTTTTGGTTTGCAACAAGGGCGTGTCAGAGAACTAAATGAGGAATGGCTGTGATGCCTTATAAATACAAAAGCTGAACAGTCCTTTTTATATGATCTGAGGAAGGCTTATCTGCCGAAAGCGCTTATCGGAAGACTGAGGACTGCTTATTTTATCTGATATTCTTTTTATTAAAGTTTTGATTTTACTATTAAGTTTTACTGCTGTGGTGGGCATCAGGAGTTTTTAGTAGTGTTTGCCTTTTCTCTTCCTCATTGGTGTCCTTCACAGTGTAAGAAAGTTTTTTACCTACTGACTGTTTTTCTTTCTTACACTGAACATGGCAAGCCAGCAATTGAACCTGAATGACAAACTCAGAACATGCAATATTTCTAATCTATCAGGAGACTTATTGAACCCGCTTTTAGATCTGAATTTGGGTAATGTAGCTGCTTCCACAGTTGTTGCATCGGTTCCTGATAATAATTTTAATTGTATATTTCGGGAAGTGGAGAATGCAGCTTACCGGCTCAAGAGACTGCAGTGGCAACGCTTCCATATTGAAGCGTGCTTGCACCATCAAATTGTACCTCGAGGTATGCGAGTGAAGTGTTTACCCTCATATGGGAACACTTATCCGGATCTGCTCGCAAAATGGCAAATTATAAATTTTGAAACAAGTCGAAAATACATGAACTTGCTGATAGAATTTTTCAAGCCAGAAGAGGAAAGGATGGCAGCGATTATATCAACTAAGCAGACTGAATTAGAAAGCTTAGAGCTGCATGACTCACATCTAAATAGCCTAGAACAACTACAGATTAACTTGAATGCTTATGAAGTGAAGCTAAGACAGCAGAAAGTTAAAAAGCTAGCCCGTGACCATCAAGATTTTGTGAGAGGCCATATCTTTGAATGGCCGAGAGAGGAATTCAATAATAAGGGGCGGGGAGCTCTACCACCACATAAGGAGAAGATACCTTTTTCTAGACCTAATGGAGAAGATGTGATTACTCATGTCAGTTTAACTGATCTGGAACCTTCCATTCACAACCCTGTTATTCTTAACTCATCAGTACCGATCTCCAATTTTGTAATATCTGAAACAGATTCAAGAGAAGCGTCTAGTAGTACAGCCACTATGGGTGCAGAAACCGGCAACAGGAATGCTCTCCTAGCCCCCAATCTAGCAACGAGACCGAAAGAAGGGGCAATGCATGCACCGATAAATTGGCCCTTGCCAGTTTTTTCCAAATTCAAACATCACAGGACTCAAAGAACACAGAGTCAAGAACGGAAAAGAAAGAAGCTCACACTTTAATTGGATCTGAACCAAGTTTAGTAGTGAATCTTTCTAATAAGAGTTTAAGCCCCGATATGATTTCCTTGTTAGACAAGGGCCTGAGTTTTATTCCAGCCTTACTGTCTGATATTAGTGAATTTGTGCTGGATATCAGAATGTTTTGCAGGAACCTTGCATTACAATGTATTTTGGACAAGCTAATGACAGTAGACAGCTACCTTATACAAAATTGAGTAACTTTGTTCCCCCTAATCCTCCACCAGTGGAGATGTTCTTGAGATTATGTGAAGATGAAATCTTCAAACTAAGGGGTAATACAACCAAAGGACAAGGACGTTTCTTCAATTTAACTACTAATGAGAATGAAATGCTGAAGCAGCTAAAGGAGACAGACAGCTTGGTCATCAAGCCTGCTGATAAGGGAGGATGTATAGTAGTGATGGAAGCCATATGATACAGGCATAAAATGCTCTCTATGTTGGGGGCTGAAAGAACGTATAAGAGATTAAGTTGCAGTGAAGCTACGACTAAGGTAGATAGTTTTCGTAGCCATCTATATAATCTATTGATAGAGGCAAATATCTCACAAGAACTATACGAGTTCTTTGGTTGCCCTAAACCTATGTTTCCATACATCAGCGGACTCCCCAAAATTCACAAGGATCCAGTTGACCCACCCCTACGTCCCATAGTTTCTGGTAGGGGGTGGGTAACTGAACCTGTTTCCATGTACGTGGAGAATGAATTAAAGAAGGCCCTGCTACTAGCAGGAACTGTATTGAAGGACTCAGGAGATTTTCTGGAAAAACTCTTTTTAGTTACTAAGGACCTCAAGAAATATGAAGATTTGTTACTAGTGACAATGGACATCAAGAGTTTGTTTACGGTGATTCCAAATGACTATGGTCTACAGGCAAAAGATCTTTCCTAGCAAGGAACAGTATGGAAGTAGAACCAATATGTTCCTTTCTGGAACTTGTATTGGAAAATAACATCTTTTTGTATGGGGATTCTTTCTATTTGCAGACATGGGGTGTGGCTATGGGCACCCTATGTGCAAATAGTTACTCTATAATTTGGTTCTGGCTGAGTGGGAACATAATGAACTGATACCTAGCACTTGGAAACAATATCTAGTGTACTACGGCCGTTCTGTGGATGATGTCTTTATCCTTTGGAGAGAGAGCTCTACACATTTGGACCTTTTTGTCAACTTTATCAACGAGAGCACTGATTTTCTAGAGTTTGTGGTTAAACATTCTTCAGAGACCATAGAATTTCTGAATGTAAAGATTCATCTGCATCCTGATAGAGGTATCAGTACAGGAATTTATAAAAAAGAAACCTGGAGAAATCATTATCTGCATAGGGGGAGTATGCACCCGGGACATATTTTTGATAACATCTTTGAGAATCAGATCTTAAGAACCTCAAGATTATGTACCAAGAATGAAGACTTTGTAGCAGAACAGAGAAATATTGAGACACATTTAAGTAAAAGATACTATAAAAGAAAGAATCTAAGATTGAAGCATGATCCACAGAAATTAAGGAGTGGAAAGGGACGTCCCTACTTCTCTGAACCCACATCAAGTCATCATGACAGCCTGGATCTTAAAACTCAATCACAGCAACTTAAATGTTTGTTAACATACACTGCTGACAATAAGCAAGTATGTGAAGTTATTATGAAGTTTTGGCCGGTACTGACAACTGATGGCAAAATAAGAGACATTGTAGGTGAACAGCCCAGATTCCTATACAAGAATAAGAAGAATTTGAAACAAAGATGGATTCGAAAGAAATAGGTCCAATTCTAATAGAAAGGGCACTTTCAAGTGCTTAAGATGCAAAGCTTGCAACTCCATTGATAGCTCCAATGTTTTTGTACATCCATACTCCAGGCAACAGTACAATTTTAATGTTTATGCTGATTGTACTAGTTCCCACATCATATACTTAGTGACTTGCTGCCAATGTAGTGCTTTCTATGTTGGCAAAACAGATCAACGTCTTAAGGAACGCATCCTCAGACATTTGAGGGAGATCAAACAGAAAGATCCCAATAATGCCTTAGCTGCCCACGTAGCACAGTATCCTTCTCATTACTTTGTATTTAAGGCCACAGAGGCCCTTAGCAGCCCACGCAGCACAGTATCCTTCTCATTACTTTGTATTTAAGGCCATAGAGGCAGTCTGTCTGACCACAAGAGGAGGTGATGTTCATAATCGCACAGAGCTAAGGGAAACATGCTGGATAATTAATTTAAGAGCAAACAGATCATCAGGCTTGAATACTATTGTGCCATTAAAACCTGCACTTAAGAATAGAAGGAATAAGATTAGCAAGTTTACTTGAATGTTGCTTCATTCATATAATGTATTCACATCCATAGCTATTAGTTTTCCCATATACAATCCTATAGTAAAGAGCAGCACTGCCCCTTTAATTACAATGAAGGAAATTATACCTCTCTGCTGGCTGGCCTCCTTTTGGTTTGCAACAAGGGTGTGTCAGAGAACTAAATGAGGAATGGCTGTGATGCCTTATAAATACAAAAGCTGAACAGTCCTTTTTATACGATCTGAGGAAGGCGTATTTGCCGAAAGCGCTTATCGCAAGACTGAGGACTGCTTATTTTATGTTATATTCTTTTTATTAAAGTTTTGATTTTACTATTAAGTTTTACTGCCGTGGTGGACATCAGGAGTTTTTAGCAGTATTAAGCCAAATAGGTCCAAATGGCCTAAGGCTGGTCCTAATATATTACCAAGGCATTTAATGTCTCACTTTTAGCTGATGCTGGAGAGAGAATGCACAGCATTAAAGAGGGGTTGTCTTACACAAATTAGGATGTGTGGCAACTCTAAAGACATTAATCTAATTCGTTACAGGTCACTTCTTCCCTTTCTTTTTTAATGAAAGAGGCTGGCTAGTTACTGAATATGTATTTATCTGATAATTTTGACAATGCACTAACATGTCTGCACTATCCAGTAAAATAGAATAGATTTATTGAACTAGTACAAAGTCTGCATGCAAAGATATAGAGGACCTACATACCTTTAATCTTGAGAGGACAAAATATCCTTCAGTAAAAGTTCTATAATATATGGCTAAATCAGACTCTAAGATCTCTGCACTGCTGCATCCAAATTTTAGTGATATAACCCAGTACAGATAGATGGGACGTGGCCCTGCTCTTGTTTGGTTACATACTTCTAAATAGTTAAGCATTCAGCCATAACACTAAGTTCTACAGATTCATTCAGCTGAGCTGAATAACAAATCAGCCAAATTCACAGCAAATGACAGAATGCTGGAAAATGTTTTCTGTAGGGGAAAGCTCCCTCAAACACCATATGCATGAGTGTCTGTTCCGTGTATCTCCCTTCTTAATGTAGTCAACTCCAAACCTATCCCACTCAGGAAACAGAGGAACCCCCTGAAACTTTAGCTGACAGATGTAATTTCTGGTCAATGTGTACATGTGGCAAAGCTAATTTTGTCCATCTGGCCCTGAATATTAAGAAAGGACTGCAGTAGCATATCAAACACAGAAAAATAAAAATAGGCAAATCACAGACATAGTCTACAAATTAAGCAAATTACAGAGAACTAACACACAAAGGTGACATGCTACAAGCTAGGAGCTACTACTGCTCATACATAAAGTATACAAGTTAAACACTGACTGGCATTTTGCACTGGTTCTCAAGCAACATTCCAGAAGGGCAGACTAGGAATACCCTAGGAAAGTCAACACCACAGAATGAGAGACAAGGAATATCCCAGCAGGAGAGGGAAGGAAGGAATATCCCTGAGGGAGAGTCAAATAATACCCCAGAAATAGATACAAAGAATTGCTCTGATGGATAGTTCAGTAATATCCGGAAGAAGGGTCAAGTAATACCCATACGGAGAGTTATGAAATACCTTGAAGGAGAGTCAAGGAATACCTCAGAAAGAAACACAGGGAATACACTAGAAGAAGAAGAGTCAACAAATAACCTGAAGGAGAGAGAATACTTGTACGTCTAAGTCACTTGTCAACAGTACGAGTTACAGTATGCTCTACAGAACACAAATGCATGGAATATCAGTTTGAGAATGCACCTAGACATAAAACATAATTTATTGAAATTATACGTTTTCTGAGAACTGTTATACATTTGCACAACTTAACATTATACTGTCGACACTTAGTATGTGCAATGCAAAGTTGGTAAACATTTACCATTTACATACAGCTGTACTTACACAATGGCTCTCCCAGTCACGGTGCTCATTCACATATGTTCTAACATCACTGACCTAGGTCGACTACAATTACTCCACTTTATTTTTTTAACTTAGATGAAACAAACAAACATGAAAACTAACAATAATACTGCTTAAAGTTATATATTACAAATTTAACAAATACTCATTTTAACTGGTTACATTTGGCACATTGCCTTAATGTCCATGACCTCACACTAAACTATGTAACATACTCATGTTTCTCAAATGGTAATGTATATTACAAATATCTTGTTAAAAAGTTCCACATCATTATCAATAGCAATTTTTAATACTCATTTCAGTAGCACTTACAGTTTTTTCTTCTAATTAGGATGCATGCTATTTTATAAATTTACTTTCAATTTCTGAGGTCCGCATATCTGTGCCCCTTCTGGGCGTGCAACAGTGAACTCACTAGGTCATTGTATGGTGTTTTCCCTTAGAGATGACAGAATCAACATCTTGGTTTTTTGATGCTGTTGAATGAATTCAGTTATCCTCCCCATTTTTGCCAAAGGTTTCTGCTCACTCTCTCTTCTGCAAGCATGAAACTGGTCAGTAACTTCCCTTTGGATGTACCTGTGGTCATCCATCCTTCTTAACTTCAACGGATTACTTAAACGTCCATCTTGGCTCATAGCTATGGCTTCACTTCTCCGTTTTCCTGCCACTGGTTAGGCAGTGGGCAGTCAGTATTTTTATGGCATCATCTTACTTTTCAGAATGTTCTTCAGAATTCATCTGCCACTGAACTTATTGTAGATTCATAAGGTTGTCAAGTTTTTGTTAAGCTGTTTACATATTCTTGATACAGCCAGTCAGCCATCCATCCACAATTATTTTTGCACAAGGGGTCGGGGTGTCACTTCAACAGTGACAACCATCTACAGCCAAGCTTTACACCCACAGGTGGATATATATTATACCTTATATCAACAGTGCTTTTTACAGATCCAGGCCTGGAAACAATTTGGTCCATCTGTCATTTGTCACTTCAGTGGTTTCTGGATAACACTAGTCTTCTATCAAAGCTATTCAAGAGCCATTTGGTCATGCACTGAAATGATGCATTATCCACTCATATATTCATATCTGACTTCTTACATTCCAGTCTGGAGCATAAGCTCCTGTCCAAGAATAACGATACTGGTGAGGCAGTGGTAGATGAATGCAATGCAATGTAGAAAGTGAAACAAAATAACCTGCTTGATTACAGTGATTATATAAAGATTAAAGAAGGCTGCCAAAACTATAAAATATTCAGCCAGTGTAATCATGGATGGATGGATGATACCAGACAGAAAAGAGCAGTTTAATACAGTTACGTGCCACAAATGTTTTGAAATCTTCTGACAAACTTTGCACAGTTACAACCAACATTTTGTTTTATCAAGCCATTTCTTACATATGTTGTCCATAACATGGCTACAGTAATTTCAAATGTTATTGACAACATTCAGATTAGTTCTGACAAATTTGACTGTGCACCCCCTGCAGTTAGGAACACTGAGGTGCAAGAACAAAACAAAATCAACATTATTGTGTTAAAATGTTACACATGATAATTCCCAATGAGTCAGGGTGCTAGCAGTGATATATTTTGGATCATCTGACATTCAATACCACTACAGTTTAGATTAAAATGTGCTTGTGAATAACAGCACTGAAACTTTGAGGAAATTACTTTCTTTTTACTGTCTACAGGAGACCTTGATGTACTCTAGAACACAGTTCATTATCACTCTAAGAACTATATGATACGCAATAAATAATTCCCAACAGGGTGTGTGTTGTTGGGGAAATAACGTCAGCCCAGCAGTGTTGCGAGGCCCAGTGTCACAGGCATGGCATCACTAAACTTTAATGTAGCAGAGAGAGAGGACTGTTACAGTGTAACTACATAATGCATTTGTATACTACACTTTTTATGAGAAATCCCAAAAAGTTTGTTCTGAAACTTGCAAGTTCATCCGAGTTTTGCACTGGGGAATCAAATTTTTCCCATGTGGATGAGCCATGAAAAGAAAAATCACACTCAGTCACTAAGCTTGAGGTTCATTTTTGACCTGATTAGTTTATATACTCCAGTGTAGCAAGATTTGAGCCCATAAAACTGGCCCTGTTAACCAGGTTTACGGGAAAGTGGATTTTTGATGATATGTGACACAGGGAACAGGAAAGGGTTGATACTTGTATGTTACATGCCCCTAAACACTCAGGTTCTTTAGTACAGAATAATGAAATACTGCCTACAGCCCTGGTGAACAAGGTACAGCTAGCAAGTCCAGGTGCTTGTCAGAGGATGTGAGCAGCAAGATCGGTTCAGACATTCAGGGAAAAGGCAATGGTTTATATCACTGTGTGACTGTCACCTAGGCAAGATTAGGTGTACAACAGAAAAACGACCGAAGACAGGTGCTTTGGCCTGACAAGCAGTGTGTGTATTTGTGCATGTCTGCATATGCATGGAGATATGTGTGTGTGTGTCTCTATGTGTAGAGTGCATTAATCTATATTTTTAAGGGCAGACATATGTCACTTTTATCAATGTTATAGGCCACAGATGACTCCTGACAGTCATCACAGTAGCTATAAGGCTGCAAAATGAGGAATGAAATTACCAGTTGACAGATGAAGGGTGCTGATGATCAGAAGGAGGGGCAGAAAAAATAAAAGTATATATATATATATATACATATATATATATATATATATTTAGGTCATATAGCCTGCCCCAAGACACTATAACATCGGAGTTGACATATAAAGTTTAAGAGCGTGTATAGGGGGCTCAAGGAGTGAACCCCACCATACGAGTCTGCACTAAGTATGCTTACTCCTGTGCATATACAAAGTATGCACTTTGTAAAATGTGTTTCACTGGGCTACCATTCAGTATGCTGTTGTTCATGTAATTAGGGTTTAGGACCTAGCAAAAGACTCTCTGTAGTACAGGTGACATTAGGTATGTGATTAAGACTTTTATTACACGTTGTCCACCTTTGATCCTGTCAGCTAATTCTAAATATGTTACAAAAAAGCACAGTAGTCATTCCTGTGTTAAGTGAACTAACACATTACGATATTTCTGATATGTCTGATTAGTAGATCATGTGGTAATGTGTCTGGCTGCATAGTGCATAAGGATGAAGCCCTTACTGCGACCCTGCTGCCCAGAGCACTGGAAGAGCCAGGCAGGGAAGTCACGGGGTTACCTCACCTCTCCTAGGGGGAAGGAGCATTGTAGGTGGTCAGGGAGCAAATAGGGAAGTGCAACTTCTCTACTGGGGACCAGGGAAACAACTTCCCATCCTTCAAGGTAGATGCTAGGTCTGCTTGCTGGCAACATCTCTTGCGGAAATGTGGGAGAGCCAGTGTTGTCAGACTATAGCACATCAACTTTCCACTTTGTAAACTAAGCATCTGCAGAGAACTTTATAGCATAAAGTAAAAACACTCAAACCATTACTGATAGCTGTCTGAATAATGGTCCCTTCCTAGTTGACCCTTGCCCCAAGAATGGGGAGTAAATGGGCTAATTCACTGATGCAGGTGCAGGTGACCATCAGACAGTATGGAGGAAAGAATGCAAAAAAACAAAAAGGACTATGTGGTCATGTACTGTTCATAGGTTCATAGCTTAAATGGTGTAGTAGTACATTCCTCTGACTATAGTGCACAGGGTCCTGTGTTTGAGACTTGGCAGGGCTGATTATTTGGGTTGGGAGGGTGGCCTAATGGTTAAGGTGTTTGCCTTGCAAACACAAAGTGCAGGGTTTGAATCTCACAAGGGACAATTGGCTAGGCTTAAAATAGCTCGCAAGGGCAGTTAGCTTAGTACTAATCTATGAACCTACTAATCTATGAACCTATGATATTACAGGAACATATATAATAGTGGCAGAGCATAATTTTCTCTTCACAGGGACTTTAATTCATGCTGGTTTTGTGAGCGAAGCTTAGAAGGACACAATCAAATATAAAACATCACAGAATAATTGCCCTAAGGCATGAGGATATTTTTCATTTTATGTCAATTATTGTAAACATTATTGTTCATAGTATTTGGATGAGGAAATATCATTTATCAAGTGTTAGTTTAAATAGTGAGGACCTGAGATGTTCAGCTATTTTGCTAACTACAGCTTAAATGAGTACACAGTCCTTCCTTTAAACATTATGAACAACCTTCAGATGTAACGAACACCCAAACATACACAGTAAAACAATTCTGAGATGAATCTCTGTTCTTGAACACCACTCCACCACACACTACACAATCTAGCAACTTACTGCAGTAGAATTCCAGTACACTGCTGTTTTCTTTAAAATAACCTTGAACCATATTTCATGGGTCACAGAATACACATGTATTTGTATAAGGTGTTGTAATATAAAGAATTCTACAGAAAATATAAAAGATAACTAAAAATAGATGCTCATACGCAAAAAGAAAAAAAAAAGACAGATGAATATATAGAAAGAAAAGAAGGTGGAGTCAAGGCATTCACCAAGAAATTCAAAACCTTCCTGCTCCAAACAGAGTAAATAAGACATAAGTTATACCAGTGGCAGAACGTATTAACATGGTATTTCTACACCTAGAATAAGGCATCCATGCATGTGTTCGGTCATCAGACTACCTAAAAATATATAATCAATAAGAAGCAAAAAAAAAAAATTGTCCGCAGAAATGCTGTGAATTTTCTATTATTTCACCTAATCACCCAAAGTAACACTCGTTATGATGTCGATTTTTGCAAAGTTCAAGTGACAAAAAGAAAAACAGAACAGAAGGGACTGACAATATTACTGGTGACACTCTCAAAACATGATCCGCTATAATGAAAACAGCAGGGAGAAGTAGAGAATGCGTTTAAAAGAAACATGCAAGGCAAAACCTATTGTTTTAACTAGCACTCATAATACACTACAGAAACCATAAAATGGACAGTAGTTAATATCAAGGCAACAATAACATTTTCTCCAGCTGCTGAATATGTCCAACATGTCTGGTTTACAGTGCTTTGTTCATATGCTGAAGAATTTTGGTGAAATTATGCATGCCACAGGACTTCTGAGTTGCTCATGTTGTGATGCTATGACTGCTATTTTTTTTACCAAAAAACATATACATTAGGCTGACTTTATTATTCGTGTGAAGAGGCTTTTTGTAAGGAAAGCTAAGTTTACAAAAAACAAGCCAGAAAAGGTAAGCAGTGATTCAGCAGATAACAAACTCACCGTTAATGTCAGGTACGTTAGAAACATACCACAGCAAAGTAAAATAAAGACACTCAAATAGCTACAAACATAGTTAGAGCAACAAACCTAATTTAAACAGAATTTTTAAGCAGCTTAAATATGCCACAAATACAAGTAACTTATTAATTCTGAGTATATTACAGCAGTCTAGGCAAACATCAAATATTAAGACTGAAAACATACTAATTTCATGAACTTTAACTGCAGTGACTTATGAATGAAATCCATTCCTATTATGGTATTAGAAACCCTAATAATTTGGAGAATTAAAAAAGAGAAAAGTAATATAAACTAAGTGTGGGGGGGGGGGGGATGTCATATCATACAGTACAAGGAGTAAGGACTTTCCTTCCTCTTTCAGCCAAATTATTCCTAGTTGGTAAAACTACCACCTCATTGCTGCCATGAAAACAGGTTTTGCAGGATTAACCTGGTCAATGAAATAAAATAAAATACAAATGAAAAAAGTGTTTCTGGTGGGCGAGCAGAATGGTACAAGTGACAGCACAGAGCATCTGCCGTTCTACATAGATGCCTTTTAACTATAATGTCTTGTTGTAGGGTTGTTGACAGACAAATGTAGGGAAAACAAGCAGCTGAGCTGGTTTGCAAAAAAAAAAAAAAAAAGAAGAAGAAGAAAGGTGGCTCACTAATGACGTCCCATAATATCAGTCACTGCAGGACTGCTAGACATTACAGAAGTGACAAAAGGCATGGCAGGGTGCCTTGCCTAACTGCAGTAGTGGTGACATGATGAAAACAGCGTTCTTTACTCAACCCCCCCCCTTCCTGCTCCAAACAGAGTAAATAAGACATAAGTTATACCAGTGGCAGAACGTATTAACATGGTATTTCTACACCTAGAATAAGGCATCCATGCATGTGTTCGGTCATCAGACTATCTAAAAATATATAATCAATAAGAAGCAAAAAAAAAAAATTGTCCGCAGAAATGCTGTGAATTTTCTATTATTTCACCTAATCACCCAAAGTAACACTCGTTATGATGTCGATTTTTGCAGAGTTCAAGTGACAAAAAGAAAAACAGAACAGAAGGGACTGACAATATTACTGGTGACACTCTCAAAACATGATCCGCTATAATGAAAACAGCAGGGAGAAGTAGAGAATGCGTTTAAAAGAAACATGCAAGGCAAAACCTATTGTTTTAACTAGCACTCATAATACACTACAGAAACCATAAAATGGACAGTAGTTAATATCAAGGCAACAATAACATTTTCTCCAGCTGCTGAATATGTCCAACATGTCTGGTTTACAGTGCTTTGTTCATATGCTGAAGAATTTTGGTGAAATTATGCATGCCACAGGACTTCTGAGTTGCTCATGTTGTGATGCTATGACTGCTATTTTTTTTACCAAAAACATATACATTAGGCTGACTTTATTATTCGTGTGAAGAGGCTTTTTGTAAGGAAAGCTAAGTTTACAAAAAACAAGCCAGAAAAGGTAAGCAGTGATTCAGCAGATAACAAACTCACCGTTAATGTCAGGTACGTTAGAAACATACCACAGCAAAGTAAAATAAAGACACTCAAATAGCTACAAACATAGTTAGAGCAACAAACCTAATTTAAACAGAATTTTTAAGCAGCTTAAATATGCCACAAATACAAGTAACTTATTAATTCTGAGTATATTACAGCAGTCTAGGCAAACATCAAATATTAAGACTGAAAACATACTAATTTCATGAACTTTAACTGCAGTGACTTATGAATGAAATCCATTCCTATTATGGTATTAGAAACCCTAATAATTTGGAGAATTAAAAAAGAGAAAAGTAATATAAACTAAGTGTGTGGGGGGGGGGGTGTCATATCATACAGTACAAGGAGTAAGGACTTTCCTTCCTCTTTCAGCCAAATTATTCCTAGTTGGTAAAACTACCACCTCATTGCTGCCATGAAAACAGGTTTTGCAGGATTAACCTGGTCAATGAAATAAAATAAAATACAAATGAAAAAAGTGTTTCTGATGGGCGAGCAGAATGGTACAAGTGACAGCACAGAGCATCTGCCGTTCTACATAGATGCCTTTTAACTATAATGTCTTGTTGTAGGGTTGTTGACAGACAAATGTAGGGAAAACAAGCAGCTGAGCTGGTTTGCAAAAAAAAAAAAAAGAAGAAGAAGAAAGGTGGCTCACTAATGACGTCCCATAATATCAGTCACTGCAGGACTGCTAGACATTACAGAAGTGACAAAAGGCATGGCAGGGTGCCTTGCCTAACTGCAGTAGTGGTGACATGATGAAAACAGCGTTCTTTACTCAACCCCCCCCCGTTTTAGTGTATATAGCTGTAAAGGCTGTGTACAGTAGGAAAATGGAATAAGATATACAGATGACTAAATATTTTTGATGGAGTTGCCTTAGCATACCAAATAAAGAGAAACAAACAGAAGGAAGGGTGTCAGTCCTCTACAGTATAGTGCCATTGGTTTTAAACATCCAAGCCCATCTTTGGTACAGTCCTACCTCTGCCAGTCAAGGTAGTCCTACCAAAGTTGCATTAAAATAAATACATAAAAGTGAATGAAAATGATCAACAGGCTTTGTATACATCTTTTTAAAATTTAGTTTATTTTTTAAGAAGTGAGAAGTTGCACTGGTCCGTAGATCTTTTTTAGGCAAAAACCTGGACCACTACAGCTTTTACAATGGGCCAGTAACACACAATACAGTAATTCATACAAACATTCATTTAAACTAAAGGCTTGGAAAGTTAATGTTTGCAATTTTAATAAACATACATACACACAAAGCCTCTCCAAGAATACATAAAAGGCAGACCAGGCCTCCTCCCCAAAATGTGGTGCCACTGACGTGATATAGCCAATTAACCTTTAAGTTAGGATTCCACCTCCTGCAGTCTGCATGAATGGGGCTGTATAATATAATTTGCTGAAAATAAAAAGAAAAAAAATGTAAGAGTAGTAAAATATTTTTGACAAAAATACACATATTACGTGCTTAGATGCTTGAGCAAGCAAACAGAAGGCACAGCACAGTTTCTTTATCTTCATGGTGACTGCCACTATTGCTGCATTACCAGTGGAAAACTGGTGGAGTCTCATATGTGGAAGATGGATATTTAGAAAATATTTTAAACTTCGACAGTACTTATATTCATTTGGTGACACTACAGCCACTCCTGAATGTCTTATTGTGTGATCACCATTACAATTGGTATTAGTAGTAACTTCACTCAGTATAACTGGAAACCCTTTTAAGAGCCTTACAGTAACTGGTGGCAATGAATCCACCTTATAGTCTGGGCAAAGCTGGTAGAGTAGGTAATCTCTGCCAACCTTTCCAAGGTGTGTGTGTGTGTGTGTGTGTGTGTGTGTGTGTGTGCGCATGCGTGTGTGCGTGTGTGTGAAATTTAAATCTCAAAGACCGTGTGTGTCAGCTGCTTGGGGAAGGGACACAAGCACTGTTTCACAGAGAGAGTGGTGGAGGAATTGGCTTATACACTCGGCTGACTTTCCTACCTGTGCATGTTGCATAACATAGAACCAGTTTATTCTTATCTAGTTAATATGATATTATCACAAGGTAGCAGTCTATGGCAGAATATATAGTCAATGCAGTTCATTTCTGGTGTATACAAACCCAATGCCTGGCTACATTAAATTTACGGATATATTTCTAGTGAGGCACCCATGACTTGGGTTACGGCAAACAGCCAGTGTCTGGTAGAAACTACCCAAAAAGGTGAAAGTGAGTAGCCAGTGCCAATTCAACCACCCCATAGAGAGGGAGAAAGTGCCCTTAAAATGGGGGTAAACTCCTCATGGAGTCCCGGAGAACAGGTTCCAAAAGTTAAGCTCATAACAGGCTGCTTGGCACAACCTTAAGTAGTATGGACAGCAATGTAGAAGTGTATGTGTGTGACAGAGATGGTAAAAATAGAGTACTTACATTCTACTTTATAAGCTAGGGTGACATTCAGGAAGCTGCTGTGGCCAAAATGTCAGCCTTGAAAAGTATACCCCCACAAAAAAGATAGCATGATAGCAAAACCACTTTCAGTCCAAGGTGTGGTGCCTTGGAAATGGTCAGCCAACAACCCAGAAAAATGAAGGGGTGTTATGTAGTAGACATCTTGGGTGAGATTTTTCAGATTCTACTCAGGTTTTTAAGGTGTATCCAGAAATCCAAGCACACAAAGTTACTGTTCTATTCACATTTCATAATCTTCATAACAATAGTAATGCTTTTTAGGATTGCTAACTGGTTCCATCCCATTATCTCCCAAGATATAGCTTCAGTTAATGTTGAATTATATAGCAATAACCCACGCCTGGGTGAGGGTAATGCTGGATTTACCCACGGTTGGCGTGGTTTGGTCCCGAGGGCGAAGCCCGAGTGGCCAAACAAAGACAATCGTGGGTAAATCTAGCATTACCCACACCCAGAAGTGGGTTATTGCTGTTATACAATGACATTATTTAAGAAAAGAAATACTTACTTTTCTTAAATAATGGCATTGTATAATGCCTCCTTGCTGCCCTTCCGCAGCTGTCTGGTATTCTGTGGCAGTTCTGATGTACTGCGCATGCGTATGCTTATGCAGTACATTAGAGCTGTGGTTGGAAGAAATGGAGAAAGCAAGATCTCCATTGCTTTTTACAAAGTGTCTTGCTATGTTAAAGGAGTTTCACATTGCGAAACAGCTTTAAAAAAAGCAACGGAGAAAGGAAGATCTCCGTTAGTTTTGTCTCACTATTAATGGCAAAAGTCCGGGTGACCGGACTTTTTCCATTAGTATAAGTCTGATTTACAACGTGCACGCTGACCAATCAGCGTGCATGTTTCAGAATATTAATGGGGGGGTCGTTGTATAATAGATGTGTTTCTATGCCAATAGCATTGTTCTGTACATTTCCAAAGAAACACAGTGGAGTATTCTCTGATCTGCAAAACACACTGAATAGAATATATTTTCCATTTAAAAATGCTGTCCAGTGCTAAAAACAAGCAATTATTTATGTAATAAAACACTTCACTAGTGACAAAACAACAGACTGCTAGATAATTACCATTTACAGGTGCAAGTGTTTATTAAATAAAATAATGGTTACATGTTTAGTAAGCAGTACTCTTGCATTCACATCAAGAACCCTAAGAAACTTCAACTCGATGGAAGTAACAGCTTTTGTTTCAGTACTGATGTCCAGGACAACTACCTCCAGGGATTTTTTTCCCTTGTCATATAGAATACTGACCTTCTCAATTATTCCTTGCTTGTACCAGAATGTGGTCTGTCATAAAACTAGTCATAAGCTGAACTAATAAAGCTCTGGGACTAATCATTATTGCTCGAAACAATCTGATTAAAGTCTGCCTGGTAATGACTGTGGTAACAAGCAGTTAACAGTTGCTAAAGCATATTACACTGCAGCTAGCCATATGCTAAAAAAATCCTGCACATAATCAAGTGCCCTTACTCTCTGTGGAGAAGAAATTCAGGTCTACTTGAAAGTCCTAAGGATTTCAAACAATCGGAATATTACATTTAGCTTTGCAATTCTTGTAATATAAAACAAGCTATGGTTCTCATTTTGTGTGGGTGCAGGTTATTTCTGTTTTATTTACTGTCTTAATCAAATTCACTCTAAAAAGATCTTTGTTCACCAGACACTTTCCTGGAAAGATAAACTTATGAATGTATGCATAAGGCATAAGCTCAAAACAGATGAGTCATTTAAAGAATGATGCATATATTACAGGGACATGAAAGTGAGTCACCATGACAAAAGCCTGTCAATACTTAATACTCATTTATGATACCTACAATATGACTTAATGCTGTAAATTAAACAAAATGTAATTTCAAGTAAAAAGTCATTTTGTTCAAGAAATGTGTTTATGAACTGATCTGAAAATAAAGATATTTTTAATCGGGGGTAAAAAGTACTGAAAAAAAAGTTCAAAAGTGAACTCTGAAATTAAAGGAATCTTACAATGCTGGAAATTCTCAGTACTATATACCAAATTGCTGATAAAATCTTCTTATAACTTAAAACCATGAATACATTAAATAAAAAGATTACAACCTTAGTCAAGAAGTGGTTTTGCAAGCAAAAGTTTAAACTTTCAGACCAGCACCCAAAACAAAGTAACTAACCCAATTAATGTGTTGCTCTGAAAACTACTTGACACATTTTTGATTACATAAATGAAACCTGCAAATGCGGTATTCTCCAAACTAAACTTGATACTCCCTGTTGCCTCTGGCTCACATTTTAAACACACTTATTGAAGCACCTTCATGGACTAGGGAACATTTCCATGTCCCTTCTGAATGATTTCATAGAAAGACTGTAGAATCATCCTTCATATCAGAATAAGACGGCATCGATGAAAATCACATACGATATGGTGAAAATCTGGATGAAGAATTTAATAGGATGCAAACATAACATGGCTGCTAAAATTTATACCGAAGTAGAAATGATCAATAACAGACCCACACACCAGTAATGTGAGTGACAGTTGAGGTGCCCTATATTCTAGTGATCAGCAGAAAGGCACTGGCTTTTTCCACTCCATTCACACTATGTACTACGTGCCTATTTCTGTCAGCAACATTTTACCACAAAAGACACCAGACTGACCAATTCTGAAGGAAAGAATGCTCACACAAAGGTTAACACTGATTTTCCAATATGGCAACCTAAAATAAAGACAGCTATTACTAACATCACTTTTTTGTCAGCTGAACATCGTAAGTTTGTCATTTTTCTCTATCCCTATCAATCATTCTTACTATCCACACCAAATACAGGGTATTGAGAGTTGTTGGACCACATACTGTCACATCTTCTGTCTCAGGGGTAAAGTCAACACTTTGGGATAATACACCACCAATTTGTACACAAAGTATTAGAATGTAGTTTCTCCCTGGTACAGCCTCCTACTTACGAGAGTAAATGTTTCAGAGCAACATGCCTTTGTAATGCTGAAAAACAGCCATTTAGCAAAACATCCATCCACATCCCCATTTTCCCCCATTTTTGCACACAGGGTTAATATGTCACTTCAACAGTGACAATTACCTACAGCCCACATTCACACTGCCAGGTGGCTAGCCATGCTGCAATTGTTCTTGCATACCATACATTCACACTCACACCTATAGCCAATTTAGAGTGTCTTATCCATAGGTTCATAGGTTGGTATTAGGCTATCAGCCCTAGGGCCTATACAAGCCTAGCTATAAGAATTCCCTGGCTATTTCTTCCCACACTATTTACTTACCTGGACCCCTGTCTAGCAGGGCAAAGGACGTGATCCCCGGGGTGAATTTCCTTTCTCTCATCCAATCGTTTCCTTTTAAAGAGGGCCAAAGAGGCACTCTGCTTGACATGTATGGGCAGTCTATTCCAGAGTCTGGGGAGTCTCTGGGTCAGGAACCTATCCCTCCAGCATATTTTGTTTATTGTGATGACAAGGTTTAGATCCCTGGAGCGTGTGGCTCTGAGGGATTGGGATTTCTTTAAGTGTAGCATGTCCAACAGCTCTGGGTTTGACATGGCCTTGTATGTTAAGCAGAGATCGCCTCTAAGTAGACGATATGTGACAGAGTATAGCTGGAGCTTTTTAAGGCGGTCAGCGGAGGGCATCTGCTTTAGGCCTGTGATTCTTTTAATGAGGTATTTCTGCGGCCTTTCCAGTTGCTGCAGATGTCTTGAGAGGTACATACCAAACAGGGCGTTGTATTCTATAATGGGTCTAATGAGGGATGAGTACAGTGGGACAATGACCTCCTTTTTTCTGTATGAAAAGCCCTTAGTGATGAGGTGTGCCACATAGAAGGATTTCCTGACTGTTGTGGCGATGTGATTATTGAAGGTGAAACCACTGTCCACCTGTGTCCCTAAGTCTCATCACACGTTCGGTGTTTAGTGTACTGCCACCTATATGCTAATTCATGGGTACATGTTTTTTCCCAAAAGGGTAACTATACATTTCTTGGCATTAAGCTTGAGCCCATGGCTCTGGCACCAAGCATCTGTTTCTGTATGGCCCTTTTGTAGAGTATCCACATCATTTGGGGATTCAATAATGGCTCCCAGTTTGCAGTCATCTGTGAACTTTGTTAGCTAGAGTCCCTTAGTGTTGGCCTGTACTTCAGAGAAGTAGATGACAAACAAGAGCGGTTCCAGGACTGAACCCTGAGGTACTCCACTTGTCACTTGTCTGGAGCTGGATTTGGAGTCGGCTACTTTTACAGTGTGGGTTCTATCAGTAAGCCAGTTAGCAACCCATTGGATGATGTAAGGATTAATGCCCAGCTTAGTAAGTTTATCTATGATTCCAGTGTGGGGGATGGTGCAAGGTCTAGATAGGCTATGTGGACCACCTTACCCTTGTCCATGGTTCTGAAGACTGATTCGAAGAAGTCAATCAGGTTCAGGAGACAAGATCGTCCCTTCACGAACCCAAACTGGGTGGGGTCCAGTGTTTGAAGGTTGCCAACGTCTTTGTTTATAAGTTCCATGATAATACGCTCCATGACCTTGCAGATAAGGCTCGTCAGACTGATGGGACGGTAGTTTCTGGGATCCAAGGTGGATCCCCCCTTGTAGAGTGGGATAACTGTAGCTCTGCGTCACTCAGTGGGCATGAAACCTGAGGTGACGCTATGATTAAACATGACACGTAGGTGAGGTGCCAGTTCATATTGTAGTTCATGTAGTACACACAGCCTGGGATGTCATCTGGTCCCATGAATGCTGTACACTTAACTTTGGGGAGTGCATTTTTTACCTTTGGGGCCATTATTACCAGAATTTGGCAATCTTCCGGTATTGAGATGGGCCATTTAGGGGGTGAAAGGGGGGTGAAGTTGGCACTGAATCGATCTGCCAGGATATTGGCAATATCCTTGGGATCAGTATATTTAATGCCATTCTGTTTCAGGTCAGAGCAGATCTGAGCATTGCCATTTAGATTCTTGACATAGTTATAGAATGCCTTGTGGTTGTCTTTGGAATCATTGGCAATTATATTTTTGTAACTAGCTTTGCAGGATTTTATGAGGGATCTCAGTTTCTTACTGAGGCTGGTAAGGGAGTTTTTTGCGTCCTGGGATTTTCCTCTACTTTTCAACTACTGCTGTTGTACTACTGTGCAGCCAACATATAAAAACTGGCCTATTCACCCTCTCTTATTGCAATCTCAACACTAAAGCCCAAATTGCTTTGGGGGGCTTGCACAATAGAATTCCTTTACTGCTACCCTTGGTCCTCCCTTAAGCAGGTCTCATCTGCAGGGTCATACCTTTCAACCTCTTAGGGCAAGAAATCTGGACAAGGCCACAAATAATGGGGGGGGGGGGCAAAGGCACCCAAAAATAGGAACACTTTAAATATTGCACTTACAAACTTAAAACATTGATGAAATAACAGGTTTTGCATTAGCATGAATTTTTCTGAAGGATATGAAGTCTGAAAATCAAATGTCTGCCACTATTTTCTGACTTCAGTTCTCAGTGGTTTGCCATTGAGTTTCCAGAAAACCACAAATTTATGAGAAACAGATCAAAAATATGAGGCAAAAATCTGGACAGTTGAGAGGTATGTGCAGGGAACAGCTCACCCTTTTCTCACTTAAAGAACCTTTACCATTTGCCACTTCTCTCTTTCACATCTCTCTCCCTTAAGGTATTTCTAGTCTACACATGTGTGATGTGAAAATAAATAAATACATGGACTTGTTTGCTGTATCTCCCAACATATCCCTTTACTTATCATTGACAAGTCTTCCATTTGGGACTAAAATGTGGACACCCTGCATCATGTTTTCCTGTTCTTTTCCGCCATACATCAAGTAGGCCTAGATATATCATGAAATTCCTTGTTCCTTTCTCAGCCTTAGATAACTTAATGACTCCCTCTTCCTTTTGCATCCTCCTCATCAAAAATCATATTCCATTCTCCTGTTGAAATTAAAATCCCTTTCTGAAACTGGCTTACTTGTAACAATATAGTTCCAATCTCTCTTAAATTTTCCTTTGATAGAAATATATAATGACACTAATGTAAACTTCAGTACCCTTGACTTCCCTTCTAACCTCCATAACTTCCCTCTCCATCCTGTAATATACCTTCTGCATCAGATAATATCCACCTACTTAGCAGCACCACTGCATGCTTCTCCTTGCATCAACATAACTATATTCTAACACCCTATAACCTCTACATTCCAATTTCTCATGTTCTATGTCATCCAAGTGCATTTCCTATAGCAATACTATGGTAGTGCCAGGCTTCTTCACCAAATTCAGATATTATTGCTGTCTTTATTGGGTTTGTTAGCCCATGCACATTCCTTGATAACAGGTTTAGTTTTGGTAATATTATTATTATTTTAATATTTAACTTTATCATGCTCTGCTCCTTTTTGCTAAAGCTTGTTCCCATTCTTCCCTAACACCTTCCAAAGTAACATTCTAAACATATAAGGTGCTCATCTATGGGCTTTTATCTCCTTCATAAATCCAAACATTCAGTTATACTCTAATTTCTAACCCTTACTTCTCAGTTATACTCTAATTTGTAACCCTTATTTCCTGTCACCCCAGTGTACCCAATCTTCTTTACAGATCTTGACTCCTCTGCCATTTACTCATCAAGAAAGTGTATGTCTTGAAATATATACAGTCATCACAACAACGCAAAACTATATACATCAGTTTATACTTCCAGGGCAGAGGCAGTTTACCTCCCCCCCACACACACACACACTGTGCAGGCACAATAATTAATGTTTTTGCTGTAAGAGACAGGGTATACCTGCTACCCCCAATTTACAATTACCTCTCTTGCTCTTATTTCAGCCACCACAAACACCCTCCCTTACATATTTTTTGCTATACTTGCTCCATCCTCCACATCCATTCACTCTCTGTCTCTGTATGGCCAAGTTAATTTAGTCTTTCAAAGGCTATAATTGACTTTCTTCCTGTTTTAATGGCCCCCTTTCCTTCTTTAAAACTCTGTAAATGATGTAATACCCTTAATTCCTACCTATATTTGTCAATGTCATCCTATCATTTAGAGTAAATCTCCACTTTCTTCTCACATCAAAACAGATGGCATACAAAGAAGAATTGCTGCCCTTCTATCATCTGTTAACTGCATATCTTTGTGACTCTTTAAGAGATTTCCATTACCTATTTTATTTACTAATCAACGTATTCTCCCCCTCCTATACTCATATCACAATCAACCTCTGCACCACAACTCATTTCTCTACTCTAAAGTCACCCCTTTTTGCTGAATTTGTTTCATTTTCCCATTCTTTTTTATAGTGGTGTCTCTATAGCAGTCACTCAAACTGTTTACTTTCCTATCAATCCCCTCTATTTCTCGATATTTTGGTAGCTTCTCATCCTCCCTTTTAAGTGATAAACCAATCTTTGCTTGCACTCCCTCCATTTCAAACTACAGCAGTTCAAAATACAGTACATTTATTGCCAAAACAACTGTACTTTTGAGATCTACCATATTAATTTCTCAGCTCTATGCCATCATCCCTTAATTCGTATTTTTATCAAAACAAATCATATTATTTTTAATACACTAGAAAAATGTTAAACATTTTAAACCTTCAACTTGATATATCTTACCTAAGTGTATACACTGAACAAATCATGCAATTTTCCTTTTACCTTGCTCCAACTGCAATGTCTGGATCAAGTTGCCCTTCTCTTTTAGGAACTTGTATCTTTTAACCAAAGGAAACATCTCCTCACATACCATCCCTGATGTAGGAACCATCTTTTTGTGTTTCCCATCTCTTTTCTGTTCCATTCTCCATTGCAGGCATAACAGTTCCTTCTATCACATTGCTTCCTCAGGGTTTGTGAAAGTCTTGAACTTGTTCCTCAAGAAAATCCTCATACTGGCAGTATACAGAAGTTTATAAAAGTATCCCCAAATTTTACATTGTCTTTGTGCTGGGATATATGCCACTCTCTTATTCTAAGTAATGGCAGAATAATCCCTTTCAATAAAGGTACATGTTCTCCACACATCAAACTTAATCCATGTTTCCAGCTCTGGGGGAGCAGTTTCTCTTTTCTGGGCTTAAGAGACAAATCTGAGCAGGATCAGTAGGGGCTTTCTTATATTTGCATCAGATGGAACCCAGGCAATCCTGAAAGCTTTCTATCACCAGTTCATCTTCTAGAATCTTAGACCATAGAACCAGCTGGCTCTTAATAAATCCCTGGCAGTCCTTCTGGCCTTCTACTGATCCAGACATTTTTCCTTCTAACCCTATCCTCTTGGATCATGAGTCTCCAGTGAATCTCCTTTTTCTTCACTTTTGTCTATCAATGCCTGATTCGCCTGCAGCAAACTTTGCAATAAATCTTTATGTTAATTTAAAATTTCAGCCATCATTTCCTTGTATGTAGTCTTAAAGTTTTGTATTCATTTAATTTATTTCAAAGATGACATAAGTGTTGTCTCCTGGTTTCTTCCATTCCCTTCTTCACTATGACTAAAAGTGCTAGCCATGCTTTCCGTATTAACTGACAGCTGCTTTGGCGATCTCTGGTTATCCACCTTTTCTTTCTTACTTTCTGATAAGCAGTTAAAGCACTGCTATCACTTAAATCTGTTCAAAAAAGGATGACAAAGTTACAGAAAAGCAGCTAATTTTTAATTTGATTTGGTGTATGGTGAACGGGGCAGTGAATATTCAGGCTTATCCAGTCCACCCCATCACTGACGTCCCCCGTGTAATTTGGAACAAAAATGTGATTTATGAATACAACTGTGAGATGACATTTACAAATGGAATTACATAATGGAATAGAACATTGACAGTAGGGTGCTTAAAATGATTACTCAAAGTTTTCATTCAAAAATTCTGCATGGATAAAAAGCTATAACCATGATAAAACATTTGGTTACAGAGGTAAAGGATGCATTTTACATTAAAATACACTGCAAAACAGGCAGTTATCATTCATAAACTACTAAAAGTAGATTTCAGACATAAAAAATAGATGCATATTTTATTGGTGCGATAAACCACTAGAGACTGGGCCTCATACCCCTAAGCATATAGATGTACCTGTACCTTGTACACACCCCCTCGTGCCTTCCAGCACACATATATACTCATATGCACATATCAATGTGGTAACATTTATTGCCTGTCATGGGCAATCTACATCAAAATCAAAACATCTTTACACAATCAGGCATTTTTTCATACAGCAGCTTTTTCAGTGTTTTGAATTCTTTATAACTGTTCAACAGTTCATATATCTGTTTTCCTAAATGGTCTTCCATATCTCAAAGAATTTAACACGACTAACTGTACTGGGTATGTGATCTTCCTTTTGGGCAGTTCTTGCTCCACTACAGGTTGAACTAATAGTCTATTTACAGCTGTTTGTCTCTGAATTACCTAACTATTGAATCTGGAGTTTCTGTTTTCTAGCAGAAGTACTGGTTGTGACACATCTGGTTGCTCATTTTCTTGGATCTTTAACTTTAATAGAAATATCTTGAACAAATATTTGTGACTTCTTCTCTGCAGCATACCATCTCCTCAATGCTACACAGGGTACTGATTCAACTGCTTTACCAACCACAGCCTGAGGTGGAAAACTTTCCCATGAACCTGTAAATCTGCACTTCTGCAGTTTCTGACATAGTAATATTTCTATTTCTGCTGATTTCAGGGAACTTAAAATAACAATGTAAACATACAACATGCATGGCTTTAAGGAAATAAGAAAATATACTCACTTGACACAATAGATGATCCAGAATTAGGTATTCTATTATCTCTTCTGCTGGTCTATAGTGGGATGCACTCGTATGGCACAACTTTGTACTACCTATTCTGTCTGACCTGGCCTTCTTGGTCAAAATACTGCCTCTTGCTCTTTCTTTGCACTTTATTTCCACATGTGATGTCTTTATCCTCTCAAACAGCTGTTTTTCAGTTTATTGGGAACTCTTATTTTGTCAGCTTTGAATATCAAACTTTGGGTATAACTCATTCCTATGAAGTAAAATTAGATGGAATCTACTGTCTTACTGATTATACTTGTTCAGGTTAGCCTGTCATTGTAACATCTTTAAGCAGTTATATTTTTAGGTCAGAATTAGTACACCACTAAAGTTAATTTAATTTTCTTCCGTCACTGATGGGTATAGTACAGTGCCGAGTCCTTGACTTGGTCTGATCACTTCAGACATTCAGTACCCTGTTTTATGCTAAAAGCCCCATGGTTGCAATGCCAATGACAGATGAATTTGTATATGTCTACTAAAATGCACTTACTGCCTCAATGGATGCTTTTTGGCCCTAATTTCTCTATGATCTGTCTACTTTATGTCATATGACTCATAGTGTTACCTTGAGCTCCATGAACTGAAAAAGCATGGTTAAGAATTACCAGTCTGCTCAAGAACAAACTTTTACTGGAAAATCATTTTTCAGTTTACTAGGCAAAGATCTGAAGAAAACAGTTTATACTAGTCTCACAAGACCTCTGCAATGGCAAGCCAACCAACCAACCATGCTACTCTGGGTGGTGGGAAGACTGCATAATCTAGCCTGTCTCACCACCTGGAAAGTTCTATCTGATGAGGAATGCAACTGGGCAGGTCAGTACTCTTCTGCAAAGTCTGCCTTCATCAGACAAATGGCAGCCCAAGTGCATGCACAGAAAGTACAGTTGTGTACACTTACCATAAATGTAGATGTTCAAGTGTATTCACTGTTGCAGTCATTACATCTGGGCAATCTGCTGGCAGGTTGCCCTCAGTCGGCCTGATTAACAAAGTCTTGGGTCCTGCGTCGGTTGCTGTCCTTCTTCCATGACATCAGGTCGTCAGGAGTATAAAACATGCAGCAGACGCCATTACATCAGTTTTTCTTGCCTCAGATATCAGGTGCCCCCCATATGAGGAGCAATATATATACATATATATATATATATATATATATATATATATATATATATATGTATATAATTTTAAACACAAAAAATATACCTCCAAACAAAAGCAAATACATGAAAAAGGCTTTTAAGCATAGTAAAAGAAAGGCGAGGTATAGTAAGAGAAAAACATGGGGCTGGAGGGTGGATAACCAGGACTGCAACAGTGAATACACTCGAACATCTACATTTATGGTAAGTGTACACAACTGTACTATGTTCTTCATGTTTCACTGTTGCAGTCATTACATTTGGGTAGAATCCCAAAGCTATGGTTGGGAGGATGGATTTATACAGCATTAGGAGCAGCTATAAGGCCCTGCAGGACAGCAGTGGCAAAGCCAGCTCAGGATTTATAGAAGAGAGGTAAATGGTAATGTTTGGTGAACGTATGAACTGAGCTCCAGGTAGCAGCTTCTAGAATGTCTCTGGTAGGAACCCCTCTGAGAAAGGCTGCAGAAGTTGATGCAGCCCTGGTGGAATGAGATCTGATCCCCCTGGGGATAGGTTTACCATGGTGCATATAGCAGAAACAAATACAATGGCTTATCCATTTGGAAATAGTCTGCTTTGAAATAGCCTTTCCCTCTGCCCCTGCAGCAAATGTCACCAATAGTTGTTCAAATTTTCTTAAAGATTTTGTCCTGTTTAAGTAGAGTCTAAGTTGTCTGTGTACATCCAAAGGGAGGTCCCCATGCAGGAGTTGGTACTTTCCTGGGAGGTCTTAAATTGTTGGCCCCTCTGAGATACTGCTTTAGCAGAGGATGAGAGAAGACGGGAGGTTCTGTGTTGTAATGAGCTGAAATCGCAGAGGCATGGATTTTTATGGAAGAAAAAGATAGGCCCTTGTGAAGCATCTCAGTCAAGTATTGCAGAATCTGAGGAATATTGGGCATTGCTGTGCTTATTCCTTGTGACTGGTTCCAGGCACAGAATCTTTTCCATTTGTCAACATAAGATTTTCTAGTACTAGGCCTTCTAGCCTCCAAAATGACATCCATCACAGGTTTGCTGAGGGATGCCAAGGGTGAAATTAGTTGATTAGCCATGCTGCAAGATTCAAAGTTTGGAGCTGAGTGTGCAGAATTTGGTAGTTCTGCTGAGACAGTAGGTAAGGTGTCTGAGGCAGGTGCCACGGAGGAAGGTGTGACACATTGCGCAGGAGTGGGTACCAGTGTTGGCAAGGCCAGTTTGGAGCAATCAGAATCATTTTTGGGTTGTCCTGTCTGACTTTTAGCAGAACTTTGGAGAGCACAGCCAGGGGGGGAAAGCATAGACTGATAGTTTTTTCCAGCTGAATGATAAAGCATCCACTTTCCAGGCATTTTTTGATGAATTCTTGTAAAGAATTTGTCCAACTGATAGCTTTGGGGTGAGGCAAAAAAGATATATGCCTGGGCTCCTCCATTTGCATATCAACATGTTGAAAACTTGTGGTTCCAGTTTCCATTCGTGTGGGTCCATAAGATTTCTGCTTAGTTTGTCTGCCAGAGTATTTAGCTTTCCTGGCAGGAATTGAGCTTGTAGTTGTATTTGATAGGTCAAGACCGTCTTCCACAATGCCATGGCTAGTCTGCAAAGGGGGTAGGAATGTGTACTCCCCTGTTTGTTTATGTACCACATAACTGTGGTGTTGTCTGTCTTTATCATTAGTTGTCCTGGATGAAGGTAGTCCTTGAAGGCTGTCAGTGCATTCTGTACAGCTAGCATCTCTTTCTGACTGATATGTAGATGCATTTGATTTGGGTTCCATTTGCCCTGAATGCACTTTCCTGCCAAATGAGCCCCTCAAGCATAGTCTGATGCATCTCTAGTTAGGGTTTGGGTGGCAGGGGGTGGAGTGAATGGCAGTCCCTTGTTTTGGTGGCAGGCCTCTGCCCACCATAGGAACTCTAGTTGTAGGCAAGGTATAATAGGAATCATTGTTTCCAGGCTGTGATAATGCTGACTCCATAAACTTTTTAAGTACCACTGAAGTTTCCTCATATGCAGTCTTGCACATGGAATTAGAAGAATGCAGGAGGCCATGAACCCCAAGGCTTGCAGAATTTGTCTTGCAGATAGCAGGGTTTTTGTGGCCACCTGTTTGAAGTAAGTCACCAACTGAATTTGCTTTTCTGGTGCCAGGTAAGTCATCTGAGCAGTTGTATTCAAGCTTGCACCCAGTAATGTAATTTTTGGAGAGGGTACCAGTCGTGATTTCTTTTTGTTTATGGTGTACCCTAGACAAGTTAAACCCTTTTTACAAATGCCAGATGCTTTAGAAGAATGTCCTTTTTTTTCTGCCTGAATTAGACATTTGTCCAGGTATGGATATATTTGAATATTTCTTTGCCTGCAAAATGCAATTGCTGGTGTCAGACACTTTGAGAAGACTCTGGGTGCAGTAGATAAGCCAAAGGGCAGAGCAGAGAACTGGTAATGCAAACAGCCTGCTTTGAAGCAGATTGGGATATGCAGGTAAGCCTCTTTTAAGTCTAGAGCTACCAACCAGGCATCTTTGCCTAGCATAGGTAGTAACTGTTGAAGAGTCAGCATCTTGAATTTTGGAATGTCCAGAAATGTGTTTAGAGTGGATAAGTCCAGAATTGGATGCCATGATTTGTCTTTTCTGGGTACCAGGAAAAGTTTTGAATAGAAACCTTGTCCCTTTTCCTCTTCTGGTACTGGCTGAATAGCCCCCATGTTCATGAGGGACAGAACTTGTTTCTGGGCCTCTGCCCACTGATTTGGGGGCAGATCTGGCCATCCGTTTGGGATTGGCAATGTGTGGAAATGGAACCTGTATCCCTGGGATACTATATTTAAAACCCATTTGTCCTGGGTATTAAGTTGCCAGTTTCGTGCATGAAGTGCCAGTTTCCCCCCCAAAGGGGTGGCTAAAAGGTAAGTGCTTGGTGATTGTAGAGGGAAGTCATTGAGACTGTTTACCATAGGGAGGTGCCTTGTTGTTTCCAGATTTGGAGGTGGAGGCACCCCATTGTTTTGTTCTAAAAGTTCCTTGTGACTGAAACCTGGAGCCTTTGGAATGTCTTGATTTGAACTGAGCAGCTCTCGAGGGGACTGGAAAGGACCAGTTCTTAGTAGGCCAGTGCCTACTAAATCTTGGAAGTTGCACTTGTAAGAAATCTTTCACAGTTTGCATATATTTAGCTTTATCTTCCATCTTTTTTAACACTTCTTCAGCCTTATTACCAAAGAGACAGTCCTGTTGTAAAGGAGCATCCAACAATTTTTGCTTTAACATGGTCAGGCAGAGTTTGTTCTTTGACCAAGCATGCCTTTTTAGCACAGATCCAGTTACAGCAGCCCTGCAGGAGGCCTCCAAGGAATCAAAACTACATTGCAAAGTATGTTTTCCAACTTGTTCAGCTGAATGTAATAAATACTGCAAATCTTTATTTTCCACACAGTCAGAGATTAACATCATTTTCTGTTTAAGTAGTCCCATGATATGCTGTTGATATTTAAGCATATGAAATTGACAGTTTAAAGCCCTGATTACCAAGGTTGCAGATGTGTAAACCTTCTTACCCCATCTATTCAGCGCCCTGGATTCTCTATCGGAAGGGGTAGGATTTTTAGCAGTAGAGGCCTTAATGCCCTTGGGACCTTAGGTTTCAGGATCAGCAATAGGATTTTTGAAAAGGAATTTGTGGGAGTCAGGAACCCTGTAGTATCTGCCTGGCTTAAAAGAAGCCGGAGGCAGAAAATCAGGAGTCATACTAGATTCTGAAAAAACATCAACAATGTCTAGAACAGGAGGTATAGCCAAAGGCCTATGCTGAGGAAGAAGAAAACCCCTAAGTCTCTTTTTAGATTCAGAGAAATCCTGACTTTCCCAGTGGAAATGTTCCCTTAAGGTATGTAAAGTTTCCCCAAAAGAAAAATCCTCATGGCGAGAAGCAGAAGGAATGGAATCTTTTGCATCAGAGTCCTCATAATTAGGAACAGACAAATCCCGTTCATTAGAAGAGTCAGAAGAAATAGAATCCTGTTCAGAAGATTCATAATCAATGTCTTGCCTAGGCCTCTTAGAAGGAGGGGGCTGGCTACCCCTGATCAGAGTAATTAAATCTTCAGCCATTTTGATCATTCGTTTTTTAGGCATAGGAGCCTGCACATTTGGCCCAGACGTTGGTTTTTTAGACATAGATTTAGATTTTGGCCTTAGTTTTTAAGATGGTGTCTGTCTAATATACAAATCTGTAAGCATGAAATCACCCTCAGAAGCCGGTGCCTGCACAGCGGCTCCAGACCCATCTAAGGTAGAGACATCCACAGGTTCCATAATTGAAGCATCTCGCGGTATACCAGACTCCAAATGGGTCTCAGTAGAGGCCTGCGAATCAGAAGTAGCAGGTATCAGGGGCTGCGAAAGCGCCTCACTGAGTACCGGCGAACTGGTGACTGGCTTAGGAGAAGCGTCGTCGTCAGTTTTGGACCTCGACGGTCTGTCTCTGTCTTTTCTTTGCATTTTTTAGACATTCCGGTAGTCAAGATTGCTAACCAACGACATTTCTGGATAATTAAATCTTGAGCCAAAATATTTAGAAGCAAAAATATACCGATGTTTAATCGTGCGTTGATTAAATTTAGCACAAAACCGACAGCAAGGCACGTTGTGGTCAGGGCCTAGGCAAGGAATACAGTACAAATAAAAATCCTTATGAGGTATTTGCTTCCCACAAGTAATGCAATTATTAACTTTTACTGACATTGGTAAGGAGCAAGAAAAAGTTTCCCCAACGGGGTACTTAGCTTTTAGTTGAAGACTTCTGTTCTGAAACTCGAAAACAAAAATTTCAGGAGTCGGCCAACTGGCACTTGCGAACTGCTTCTGCTTCGGGCACCGCACGGCAAGAAAGACTGATGTAATGGCGTCAGCTGCATGTTTTATAACCTGATGACCTGACGTCATGGAAGAAGGGACAGCAACCAACGCAGGACCCAAGACTTTGTAAATCAGGCCGACTGAGGGCAACCTGCCAGCAGATTACCCAAATGTAATGACTGCAACAGTGAAACACGAAGAACATCTTATGAGTTCTTACTGGCAAGGTAAATATGCCGAAGGTGGTGTAAAGGTTCACTATCTAAGATGATTTTGTCTCTCTTTTTCCCATTATGGATGTTGCTACTAGTAGTCTAAATCCAACAATACTAAGTCTGTGTAATCCTGCATAGAGTGGCCCAGTCCTTTACCAGATCATTCCAGCCTCACTCAGGCATATTTTTCTCCAGCAATTTTAAAGGCTGTATTAGTTATCCCAATCATTAAAGAAGGTGTGTTAAGAGTCTGATGATCTAGATATTCATGGGCCTATCCTGAACCTCATTTGTCAGCAAGTATCCTGAAAATTAAATTTATATGAAGCTGTGCTATTATCTAAAACAATGGCTATGATCCGTTCCAATCCAGTTTTCAGTCTAGACATAGCACAGGGAACAGCTCTCACTAGGATCTTTAATGGCCTCCTAACAGCAAAGGCACAATGACACAATTTTGGTTTTAGTCCTGTTCCTGTTGGATATCTCTTTATTTGACTCAATGGGATGCAGCTGAACCATCTTAGAGGTTATGGCACTTTCACAGGTGTAGTCTTAAGAATAGTCGGCCTCCCACCTCTCTAGGTGAAATAAGAATGAATACTGTCTGAAGTCAATGCCTCTAATTCTGACCTTCATGATCATGGTGTCCTGTAGTGTTCAATTCCAGGTCCATTGTTTTTGGTCTATATACTTTCTCCTTCTAACCTTCATGATCATGGTGTCCTGCAGTGTTCCCTGATATGTTGATAATACACAGTTATACCTCTCCTGCCAAAAGAGTTTATGCTGGCTATTTACAAGTTATTTCATTATCTAAAGAGTGACAGAACAGAAACAATACAATGATCAAAGCAGCCTGGAATATAAAGTTAAACTGAAAGGTAAATGGAACAATGACAAAACTATAAAATAATTTACTGATGGACAACAAGAGAAAATTACTATACGTACGAATTGTGACAAAATATACTGCCTAAGCATGATATAAAAAGCAGACTGTGACAAAACTAGATGGAGATACTCCAACCCATG
The DNA here is from genome assembly GCF_019279795.1 of Protopterus annectens. NCBI lineage: Eukaryota > Metazoa > Chordata > Ceratodontiformes > Protopteridae > Protopterus > Protopterus annectens. The sequence goes on along the minus strand of NC_056727.1, from coordinate 170,687,904 downwards.
ATTAAAAAAACTGAAATCTAACTGATCCTTTCAATCTGTAGTAGATCATAACAAAGCAACCAATAGCCTTTGTTTTGTTTTTTTTTTGTTTTTTTCTTGAAGGCCTGCAATTCTCATGTATAGGGAGCGCCCATAACTTTCAGTAGGGTAATTCAATGACAGAAGTCTACTGTTTATGAGCAGCCATTTGAGAATTTTGATTCGGGGAGCTTCTCTGGAGTTCTTTGCTGACAGTCTAAATAAGCTCCTGTGATTGTAGAAGATCGATGATCCTATTTCTGGCTCTTTCAGCTAAGATGCAGTCAGATGTTTCAACATCAAAAACACTTGTTCAGAACAGCAGCATGATGCACTGGTTATTTTGTTTGCTAACTCTTACAATAAAGAATTTGATCAGTACTGCTGAGGGATCTTGAGCAGCTTCATTCTCAAGGTGGAGGTGGATGTTGAAGCGTATGCTTCAAATAAAAGCACAAACAAAGCAATCACTCTACTTATCACTCCTGTACCAATGAAACTCCCACACCCTGTAAAGCAAATCATGTTCCTCACTGACATCACATCTAATGTAGATGAATGAATGGCCACGTATTTATTTCAGGTGTAGTACCCCCTGTCCCTTATGGAGAAGTGGGGCAACTAGTTGGATGTAGCAACTGGAATGTAGTGGGTTGGCTTCAACAGATTTGACATAATACATGTTCTTGTACTTGGACAGCTTCAGAAGGTGAGGGAAGCTGAAGGATTGTTATGTGTACCAAGTCCATACCTCTTAACTGTCCAGATTTTTGCAGAATGTCCAGATTTTTGCCTCACATTTTTAGTCTGTGCCTCATAAAATTTGTGATTTTCTGTCAAATCACTGGGGTGAGCTGAGGACTGAAGTCACCAAATAATGACATACATTTGAGTTTCAGACTTCAAGTTCTTCAAAAAAATGTATGTTAACACAAATCGTGTTATTCTAGCAACTTTCTATGTTTATAAGAGCAATATTTAAAATTTGTCCCTATTTTTGGCCTTTGTCACCCTATTTTGTAAAGCGTTGCCCAGATTTCTTGCACTAAGAGGTTGAGGTATAGTACCAACAGATTTGAATGTGTCAGCACTTAGTTTGATGTGGTTCTTTTGGTTCCAATTTGAATTTGGAACTAGACCTTGGTGGAGCACTGTAAAAGCACAAGTGGATGTGCATTACTAGCACTAGACCTTGGTGGAGCACTGTAAAGGTACAAGTGAATCTGTATTACTAGTGTAAAAGCACAAGTGGATGTGCATTACTAGCACTAGACCTTGGTGGAGCACTGTAAAGGTACAAGTGGATCTGCATTACTAGTGTAAAAGCACAAGTGGATCTGCATTACTAGTGTAAAAGCACAAGTGGATCTGCATTACTAGTATTGTGTTACCATTCCCTCTATTTTGTTTTGTGATTCTGTAGATTGTTTTATGAAGGGCAAGAGCATAATATACTTTTAAACTAAGTATTTTAAAGTGATATTGCTTTCATTTTTGCCTTTGGCTGTTTTAGCGTTACCTGCGTTAGTCCTGCTGCTGAAACTCCTGTTTTTAGCTGCGGGACATTTGTTAGGTGCCTGCAAGTGCTGCTGCTTCCAAGCATTTTTACCACAGACTCATTTCTACTAGGAATGGTCTAGTTGATGTCTGCATTTGGTTTATTCCTTGCACAATTTCTTGTTTTGTGAAATGCTTTGGTTAAAGTCACTCACTGTTGAAGCTGGTCTATTGCTTAGCAGCAACTTACAAACTTAGGAATTCCGTGTCTATTTGGAATTTCAACCACCTTAAATGAGTGTGGAGAACGTTTTGCTAAATTCAGTAAGAAGGATGTGTAGTTAATTGTATAGCTTGGAAGAAAGGTAGAAGAGTTCCGAGTTCTTTGTGCACAGAAAACAGATTCTTGATTTTACTTTAAGAAAAGCAAAAAATACAGTTACTCCACTAAAACACGGCAGAGCTTACACTGGAGAGAGGCTTTTGTCAAATGATTTTTTTTAATAGGTAGAAATGTCTGACAAATCTTGCACATAACTACACTAAGTAGATAGTGTTGTACAGAAAATTAATACTCTAGGTGTGATTATCACTTAAAAATAGTCACTTTAACCAGTACTGAATGGAGGTAATCAAAGAAGAATGTTTTGTGCATACCTAGGGTATGAGAGGTTTAGGAGATACAGAAATGATGCAACTTCTTGGCATGGCTTTGCTAAAGCCACATGCAGAAAGCTGCATGCAATTTTACAAGTTTTATATGAAGAATACCATGCCTGTTGAAGGATTAATGAAGAGGACAGTCAGAATAATATAGGGAAGTAATAGATCTCAGCTATACCAACAGGTTTGATGCATTCTATAAATATGGTTTGAAGAAGAGAGCAAGATGTTTACCACAATGAAGTGCAAACTAAGGACAGACATTGCAGGGAGGTGCCATTTTACAGACAGACAAGGGTGGAGTGACAGTAACATGATGACTAAATGTAAACTATTGTTCAGATAGAAGGTAAACATTTCACAGGCAGAGAAGGTAGTAGTTCCTTATGTCATGTACTCATAGTCTTAACACTGCAAAAGAGTTTAATAGATGCCACAGGTGTTTTATTACTACACATGTCCTTCTTCCAGCAACATATTTTTGTAACAAAAAAGTAACAAAGGCTGGGGTATGTGTGAGAAAATAAGGGTGCAAGAGAAAATAGAAATGGAACTTCTAACAAGGGATTTCTACACTTCAGCACAGGCTACAAATGCTTAAACTTCTTTTTTCTTTCTGGATTTGTAACTGCATGGCTTTTTTTATAAACAGAAGACTGAACTATTTAAGCATTCCGAATGCTGTCCTTACAAAACATTGAAGAGGTACACTACCTCTAGAACTTGGGGCTAATAGTTCTCTAATGGACCTCAGCATAGGATTTTTAACTATTCAATAATACTTTGTGAACTAACTTTCTTAACCATATCTCTCAACCTCTTAGAGCAAGAAATCTGGATAAAGCCATAAATAGTGGGGGGCAAAGGCCTACAAATAGGGACATTTGTTAAATACTGCTCTTTGTTTGTGTCTTTCGGCTTTTCCTGGTTAGGGGTCGCCACAGCGGAACTCCGGTCCGCTAATGATTGGTAGTGGATTTTTACGTACCGGGTTACCAGCCCTGACACACAACCTTCAACGAAGGCACGCCCCATTCACATATGCCTCCACACAGAAGACGCTCTAGCTGAGAATCGAACGGGACAATGTCTTGCTATGAGGCGACAACACTACCGCAGCACCATACTGCTCTTACAAACTTGAAAAGTTGATAGAATAGCAGGTGTTGCATTAGCATGAATTTTCTAAATGGTATGAAGTCTGAAACTGAAATGACTGTCATTATTTTTCTAACGTTAACCTTCAATGATTTGCCAGAAAAACACAATTTTATGAGAAACAGATGAAAAATATGATGCAAAAATCTGGATATTCTGCAAAACTCTGTACAGCGGACAGGTATATTCCTTAATTAAAAATGATTTTTAAGGTGGAAGATATTACTGGGCTATTTTGGTTAAAAAAATATATGAAAAAACTACATTTTTCATATCTTTAAAAATAACCCATCTGACAATGATGAAAAACATTATAAATCAAACACCAGAAGCTACAAACAAAAACCTAGGTCTTAGAAATTGATTTTTAAACTCTAGAATACCAAGTCTTGCTATACTATGACCTATTTTTTCTGCGTAGCTTCTGATGTTAGACAATTAAAACAGTAGAATTTCAAATGCAGAAAAAAACATGCCCACTTAGTCTAGAAAGACAAGGACTGATGGCAATAAAGGGAAAGTTTCTCTTGATGCAAACCAACCCGCTTCTTTCTTACAAGTTTTTCCTTCAGGATATCTAGTAAGGGGAACCCTACTGTGGAAAACAGACATTTACTGACTGCAGAGTGACCTACAGTCCCACTTTATTTTGTAAGATTGACATCCATAAATTCTTTAACACCAAAAAAAAAAGCTGGTATTTAGGAAGAAACAGCTTTTGCCACATGAAGCCTTGCTATGATACAACACATGCTTGACAAAGAATGTTAGGCTACTGCCAGGAGGTGGGATACAGGGGAATGCAAAAATTCAGTTTATAGGAGGTGTCTACTATGAAACTATGAAAAGGTCAGTATATGAATTATTCAGGTTTCAACAGGTTATGTAAATTGTCACTTTGAGAGTCTTATTGCTACAGTTAAGTATTCTAAGCTCCATTCTCTATCTCATTTTTTATTATAGGGACCCCTATTGATGGAAGGCAGCTTAGCCCTATGGTACCCAATAAAACTGTGGAGGAAGTACAAAAGTAGGATAGAAAAAAAGAAGTTATGTACTTACCATAATGGTCCATGTTAGTTGTCCTTCATCTTGCCTTCCTTCTTGCTGGATGGGTTCGGAGCTCCGACTCGGCCACTTACAATAGCTCGAGAGCTCTTTACTGGCTCAAGGCTACCCCTTATCCCAGAATGCCCAGCGCCAGCTACCCAGATCTCATTTGAGATTAGCTCACACTAGATATAATTATAGAAGATAATCCATTAATAAACCTGGATATAGGTTCATAGGTTCATACTAGGCTATCTGCCCAAGGGCATTTATAAGCCTAGCCCATAGTTATGTGGCTTTCGCCACCCCTTTAGTTTGAATAAAAACTATGCCTATCATTTTGCTGTGCCTCTGTCAAGCAGTGACACTGAAGTAATCCCTGGGGTATATCTGCGATCTCCCATCCATTGGTCAAGATTCCTCTTGAACAAGGCCAGCGAGGTGCTCTGCCTCACATGTACTGGGATTTTGTTCCACAGCATAGGGAGTCTCTGGGTGATGAATCTGTCCCTCCAGCACGTTCTATTTATAACCGTGTCAAGGTTTAAGTCTCCCGCCCTTGTGTTTCTGAGGGATCTAGATTTTGAGGTGAAGCATATTCATCAAATCTGGGTTTGACATGGCCTTATATGTCAGGCACAGGTCACCTCTGAGCAAGCGGTATGAGACTGAATAGAGCTGGAGTTCTTTCAGTCGGGCAGCATAAGACATATTTTTGAGACCCTTTATCCTTTTGGTGAGGAACTTTTGGGGCCTTTCAAGCTGCAGCAGGTGTCTGGTCAGATACATTCCAAGCGGGCATTGTACTCAATCATAGGTCTAATGAGTGATGAGTACAGGGGCGATGACCTCCCTTGATCTAGATGTGAATCCCTTCATGATCAGGTGGGCGATATAGAAGGTTTTCCTAACTACTTTAGCAACATGAGTGTCAAACGAAAGGCTACTGTCAACCTGGGTCCCCAGATCCCTGATGACTTTTCTGTGCTCAGTGGATTGCCACCTATATGGTAGCTAGGGGTAACCTTGTTTTTCCCGAAGGGTATGACTATGCATTTTTTGGCGTTTAACTTCAGGCCATGGCTCTGGCACCAGTTATCCATTTCTGTGAGGCCCTTCTGGAGGATATCTGTGTCAGATGTGTTTTCGACTATGGCGCCCAGTTTGCAGTCATCTGCAAACTTTGTCAGCCATAACCCTCCTGTGTTTGCTTGTACTTCAGAAAAGTAGATGCCGAAAAAGAGTGGACCCAGGACTGAGCCCTGTGGGACACCACTTGTGACAAGCTTTGAGTCTGACATGGCTCCAGCAACTCTGACCCTGTGGGTTTTGTCACTTAGCCAGTTTGCAACCCATCTTGTGATGTATGGGTTTACATTCAAGCTGATGAGTTTTTCGATGATACCCGAGTGGGGTATTGTGTCGAAGGCCTTTGCCAGGTCGAGGTAGGCTGTATGGACTGCCTTTCCTTCATCAATGGCCTTGGTGACTGTCTCGAAAAAGTCAACCAAGTTTAAGAGGCAGGATCTGCCTTTGACAAAGCCAAACTGGGTTGGATCCAAAGTCTGCAAGTTCCCTATGTCTTTATTTATGAGTTCCATTATGATCCTCTCCATGGCTTTGCAGATAAGGCTTGTCAAGCTAATGGGGCGGTAATTTCCAGGGTCTGTAGAGGCACCGCCCTTATGAAGTGGGACCATAGTCGCCGTGCGCCACTCCTTGGGTACGTATCCTGAGGTGAGGCTAAGATTAAGCAGCTGTCCTAACTGTGGGCTTAATTCCTCATTGAGTTCGTGAAGCACACAGCCGGGGACACCATCTGGTCCCATGGATGCTGTGTTTTTTTGCCTTAGTGAGGGCAGTTCTCACCTGGGCGTTGGAGATGTTTGGGGGGCTACAATACTCTGGAATAGATATCTCTCCTTTTGGGGGGGGGAGAAGTTTGCACTGAACCTGTCAGCCAGTATGCTGGCAATGTGTGTAGGTTCAGTAATTTTCACATCATTTTGAACTAATTCTGAGCATATCTGGGAGTTTCCTCCTAGGTTTCTAACATAGCTAAAGAAGGCCTTATGATTGTCTTTAGAGTCCTTGGCGATTTTTCTCTCAAAATTTGCCTTGGATGATTTTATGAGAGCTCTTAGTTTTTTACTTATAATGATCAAAGGTGTCTTACCTTTCAAGGATTTTGCTCTATCTTGTAGTAGCTTCCTCCTTTTGTTGTAGAGCTTGTTTATGGCTGGGGTCCACCAGACTGGACGCTTGCCTTTGGTACAGAGAGTCTTAGTTTTGTTTGGGACTGCCTGATCCATGCAGTCCTGTAGGTGCTGGTAGAAGGCATTTGTAAGTGATTCAGCGGTTTGAGTAATGTTTACCACTGGCTCAGGGGCCTTAAAGGAGACCACACTAGTTTTTAGAAGTGTGAAATCGGCTTTTGAGAAGTTTTTCACTGTGGTCTTTTTTGTTTCAGGTGGGGCGGGAAGAGGACCTCCAGAGATGTTAGTTTATAACCTCACCTCACCAGTGAGGAGTATACTTCGGTGTTGAACATTTTGATCCCATGTTCGTGATGATGAGATCAAGTATGTTTTCTCCTCTTGTGGGATGGTGACTAGTTGTTCCATGGCATTTGAGTTTATGAACTCCAGGAATCTTTGGGTTAGAGTGTTCGGGCTTGAGTAGTGTTCCCAGTCTATATTAGGGCAGTTGAAGTCACCTAGTATGATGGTGTTTGGAGATACATTTATCCCCTCCAATGTTTTCAGGAAGGCCATGTGAGGTTCCTGAGTTTGAGAGGGTGGCCTGTAACATGCTACAAATTGCAGAGCAGTCTTGCCTATGGTTAATTGCACCTGGATGGTCTCCGATGCATCGTGCGTTGCCACCAACTTTAAGGTGTGGGTGTCCTTTATGAATATGGACACCCCCCCTCCTTTCTTGGTGTTGTCCGGATTTTGGGGCCGGAACGCATGATATGAGGTGAAACCTGTTAGTGCTGGGGTGCTCTCAGGAGCCTTGAACCAGGTTTCTGTCACAGCACAGACATCGATGTTCTCCATATTGAGAAGGGCCTCGAGTGCGTGCATCTTGAGATTGAGACTTCTGGCACTGAGCAGCATTACCCTTAGTTTTTTTCCTTTTTGGTGTTCTAGGGTGGTAGGTTTAGAATTTGAGCCTTGCCTCAAAATGCCACTATGGGGGTGGCAAGAGCCTTTGCCAATATCCGGAAGCCCAGGGTGACAGGTGCAAGCCGTCCCTTGAAGCAGCGTGGCTTGTCCAGCATGTCATCCCAGGCAGACAGACATTGGATCCCCTTTGAATGACACCAGAATTTAAGCCAATTATTAAAGCTGATCATCTTATCACTGTATTGTGGCATCATTCTAGGTGAAGGTAGGATACTGCTCAAGGTCAGGGTCATACCTGCCTGGGCTACATAATCAGAGAGCTCCTCGATGTCCCTTTTCATGTAGTCCAAGGAGGTGCGTCTCAGGTCGTTGACACCAGCGTGGACAATGACTGAGTCGTACTTGTACCTGCTGTTGAGAGACCTGAGTGCTTGCATTATGTGGCGGATTCTAGCGCCCGACAGGCAGCTTACTGTGACCTTCTCCTTACTCAGTCTGGTGAGCGGGACGCCAGTGTGTCTGACTATGGAATCACCAATGACAAGTGTGTCTGGCATTTTGTTTGGCCTTAAGGGCTGTGACTGTTTGACACTCTGACTGTGTGGTCTATGTGTTGCATGTGTTGGGTCGTGAGGTGGTAGTTGTTTGGGTGTCTGCTTTGGTGGCCTCTGCTGTTTTGGTAAATTTTTGATCAGAGCCTCCGAGTATGTCTTTGTGTGAGTATGTGTATGATTTGAAGTTGTGATGGTACCATGTGTGACTGGGTATGTATTGTGTGTGGTTACCTTCTCCTCCTGTCTGGTCTTGCCAGTCCTATGTTGAGAGAGCTCAGCCTCCAGTTTGGCCATATAGTTGCATCTCTCGCATGTATTTGTGTTTTGTGGGAGAAGGAGAGGATTGTCTGTGTACATGAGGCAATTGTAACATTGCCTCAATATTCCCAGGTTCACCAGTTGAGCTGGAGAGGACACTAGCAACTGATCCCTCGACATACTAGAAGTAGTAGATAAAGAGACTTTCAAAGGACTCTGGGGGAAGTGGGTTTTAGGCTGGTGGGGTACTATCTATAATAAGAGTGCTTTATCAACTTGCAAGTACTGTAGGAGTAAGTGCTATGCTTTACAGATAGAGAATAGTCTACTTGGGAATCAAGTAGAGATGAACTTTTCAGTTATAGGATATGCTGGTTAGATCAGCAGTACAGCTCAAGGAAGGTAGTTCTAAGGGAAAATTTGAAGAGTGGAATTTAGATGGCCCGAATAGTTTAACCTTGTTTAACCGCTGCTCTTGTGTGCAACAGTGGCAACTCAGCTAACGCATTTAGCGTGTTTTATAGCAGGGGCTGAAGGGAGCTAGGAATTGGCCCAAAATGACCAATGGACTACTAGTTTCTGGCTGAAACTTCACCAAATCGGACAAAAGGCGCTCAGTGCTTCCCACTCCCACTGGTAAACAAAGAAACTTCCCTCCTTCCTAATAAGGCAATGGATCAGTAACAGGAACTAAAAACAAAGCCCAGGGATCAGCAACTCTGAAACTGGACTACTCTAGTTCAGTAAGGTGGGAAAACAAGAGATTTTTTTGTTTTATTACAGAGACAAGGAAAAAAACAGACAGTAAATGCTATAAATGCTGTAAATAGGCTAGCGCACTTTAGTGTGTAGCCTACAGAAACAATTTGCAACAATTAGTAACTTAAAGTGCAATAAACAGTGTAAAATGCAGAAATCACTTAAAGTAGCAGTAAAACAGGTGAAATGCAGTTAATCGTCATGGTTTGGTTGAGAAGCAACTAATAACAAAAACAAATTATCCAGTGAAACCACTGACAAACTCCTCTCAATCCTCGAGGAAGAGGGAAGGAGGGAGGGACACAAGAAGGAAGGTGAGATGAAGGACAACTAACATGGAACGTTATGGTAGGTACATAACTTCTTTATGTTAAGTTGTCCAATCTCACCTTCATTTTTGCTGGATGGGACAGCGTCCCTAGCACCTCAATCCTGGGTGGGTCATTGGAACAGACTCTTCAAAACCGTGGAACCAAAGGAAGCTCTGCCCCGGGAGACCACATCTACTTTGTAATGAGAAATGAATGTATGAAGATCTGTCCAAGTAGCTGCTGCACAAATTGAATCTATGGGCAATCTAGACTGAAATGCTACTGAAGTAGCTACTGACCTGGTTGAATGACCTTTGGGTTTTGTTGGAAGATCTTTTTGTCGCAAGTGGTAGGTATGGACAATGGTGTCCGATAACCATTTTAACAATGTTACTTTAGAAACTGGAAGGCCGTGTTTGTTGTTAGAAAATGAAAGGAACAACTGATCTGATTTTCTCATTTCTTTAGTTCTATGGAGCTAGAAATGCAGTTTTCTATGCACATCCAATTGGTGTAATTTGTATTTTGCCTTGTCGGAATGATTAGGGAAAAAAAACAGAGAGTTCAATGGATTGATTCAAATTGTGGTCCGAACAAACCTTAGGTAGAAAAGATGGATTAGTTCTCAGAGAAACCCTGTCTTTGTGAAAAACTAGGTATGGAGGGCGAACATACAGTGAACTAAGTTTTGAAACGTCTGGCAAAAGTAATAGCAACTAAGAAAAGAGTTTTCCAAGAGAGAAACTTCAAGGAACATGATGCTGTTGGTTCAAAGGATGGCAGTATCAAGGAGGCAAGAACCAAATTGAAATCCCAAGGTGGAAGTGGCTCTTTCACTGGGGGTCTAAGTAGAGATGTACCGCTCATGAAGGCCTTACAGAGTTTGTGAGACATTATGCTGGAGTTAGAAACTCCGACATGAAAATTTGAAATGGCAGCTAGTTGTACTCTGATGGTAGCAGCAACTGCACCAGATTGAAACAGTTCTGCTAGGAAATCCAAAATCTCATGTATAGGAGCTGTAAAAGGATCTAAATTCCTGGAATCTGTCCAGTAAGAGAATCTTTTCCATTTGCTAGCATAAACTTTCTTTGTATAAGCCTTATAAGAGGAAACATTAATGTCACGCACTGCTGGGGAAATATTGGGGAGCCTGGCTAGGACTGGAAGTGGAGTAACCAAGCTATGAGCTTGAGAGATTGGAGGGATTGGTGTAGCCCACCTGATTGATGAATCAAGAGGTCCGGTACTGGGTCCAGAATCAAAGGCTGAGCTAGAAGTTGGGGGTGAAGAAACGGAAACCAAATCTGTTGAGGCCAATAGGGGGCAATGAGGAGCATTTTGCAACCCAATGATTTTGCTTTCTGAATGATTTTTGGAATTATAGGGAAGGGGGGAAATGCATAAAGGAGTTCCTGAAGCCAATCATGGACTAGAGCGTCCCTGGGTGTCTGACCCGAAGGAGGAACAAGGGAGAAGTAGCTGCTGCATTTGTTGTTGAGGGGAGAGGCAAAGAGATCGCAGCAAGGCTGGCCCCATTTGCGGAAAATAAGATCCATGATTTCCTGTTTCAGAGACCACTCGTAAGGCATGAGGATAGCCCTGCTGAGCCTGTCCGCTATTATGTTGGATGTCCCAGGGATATGCGTTGCTATCAGAAAATGTTGGGAGGAAATCGCCCATTGCCACAGTCTAAGGACCTCTCAGCACAAGGGGTAAGACCTGATTCCGCCCTGTTTGTTGATGTACCAAACCACTGATATATTGTCCATCTGTATTGCAATAGTCCCAGCAGGGGGAGAGAAGAGCTTGCAACGCTAGGCACACTGCTCTCATCTCCAGGACTTGATGTGCAAGTGGTACTCGTGAGGTTGCCAAGTGCCTTGGACTGTCTTCGCTAGACAATGCCCCCCCACCCTATCAGGGAAGCGTCCATGGTCACTGTGGCAACCGGATGGGGTACCATGAAAGGTCTGCCCTGAGAAACTAGTGGGGAGACCATCCACCAGGAAAGGTGTCTTTTGCAAGATTCCGTAATTAGCATCATGTGAGACATGGGTAATTCCTGGAAGGACCATTGTGTGAAAAGAAGCCACTGAAGGAGATTCTCATGTGAAAGCATGCTAAGGGAACTAGAAGAATGGCTGCTGCCATGGACCCTAGAGCTTGAAGAACATATTTGACTTGAATTCTTTTGCTCCTCAGGAGAAGCGACACTCGTTTTCAAATAATGGAAACTCTTTCCTGAGGCAATTTTACAATCATTTTTCTTGTGTTTAGGTCTGCTCCTATGTACGTAATAGATTGACAAGGCAACAAGGCAGATTTTTCGAAGTTTATTGTGATGCCTAGTTGAGCACAGGATGTGATGGTGTAATCTCATGCTTCTATAAGTTGCTGCCTGGTGGTAGCAGTGAGGAGCCAGTCGTCCAAATAAGGAAACACCTGGAATCCTTGACGTCTCAGGTCAGTCATGACTACTGCCATGCATTTGGTGAACACCCTGGGGGCTGTGGTGAGACCAAAGGGCAGAGCTCTGAATTGGTAATGACTGGCCCCTAGCAGGAAGCGTAGAAATCTCCTGGACCGTCTGTCCATTTTTATATGATAGTATGTGTGAAGATCTATGGAGCACATCCAATCGTCATGACCCAGAAAGGGGAGAATGGACTGGAGTGTTATCATCTTGAACTTTTCTTTTTCTACAGATTTGTTTAACCCTGCTGAGATCCAGAATTGGTCTCCAGTCCCCTGTCCTTTTGGGCACTAAAAAGAATCTTGAGTAAGTTCCAGATCCTACTTGGTCTGCGGGGACTTCTTGGATGGCTCTTTTTTCTAGCAGTCTTGAAACTTCTGTGACTGCCTGATCCCTTAGATTGGGTGGAACATCTGGGATGGATTTTTTTGAAACAAAAGGGGGTTGATGAAAGGGAATCTTGTAACCTCCGGATATAATGGCTAGTACCCATTTGTCTGTTGCAATGTTTTGCCAGGTGGTTGGGTACAATGAAAGCCTTCCCCCGACTGCCTCCAGAGTTGAGCAGTCGGGCATCCCTTCAAGGATGTTGATAGGATTTGGAAGAGAATGTATCTCTGTCACCCTGATTTTGCGGACCCCCTCTGCCACGAGGGCAGCATCTGCCATTGTTATTATTTCCCCCTCTGCCCCTGGGGGAAAATTCACCATGTGCATCAGGCAAGGGTCCCTGGGATATTCAAAACCACATCTTTCCACCCTTTTGACCTTTTGGGCATGGTCTGGTAGGAGTGACATCAGAGAGCGTCTTGCCTTCCTGCTGGCACCTGGTAAGCGTGTTTTTCACCTGAGGCCCAAAGGGAGAGGAGCCATTAAAGGGGATGCTCTGAAAGGTTCCGCAAACTGACACAGTCACAGCCAAGAATGTCTCCTAAGAGCTACTCCTGTTCCCGCAGCTCTACTTGCTCCATCGGCTGTGTATGAAATAAGCCTCATGGAGGAGTTGACTATTGAATTAAGAGTCGCAAGCTGGGTAGCTACCTTGGTTGAAGCTCCCTCAGCTGTAGGATCTTGTAGGGTATCTCCAAGCTCTCTTAGGAGATCCCTCTGAAGCCTAGTAAAATGGGAAAGATAATTCAGAGACCAAAGGGAGAAGGTCGCTGATGAAAACATTCGCTTCCCATATCTGTCTATCGGACAAGAGTCTTTATTCGGTGGATGGACAGAAGAGGAGGTTTCAGCCAAGCGAATTGGCTCCACAGAAGGAGACCTAGCTCTTTTGTGGCTCTGTGATGGCTCTGAAGTAACAGCTGGAGCTGCCAGAGGGGTAATCTTGTCGGTGCCAGCCGGCACCAACACATTTGGTTTGTCAAGCTCAAAGGTCGGTTCCGAACATGGAGCTGACAGCTTGACTAGTTTCAAAGGTTTCACTGGCTGAGATGCTTTAGCCAGAGAATCCTGTTTTAATAATCCATGGAGGATAAGCTTGTTTTTCTGCTCCTGCAGGACACTTGGACTAAAGGCATAACAAATAGCACAAGAGTCCTGCAGGTGCAGAGCCCCCAAGCAATAAACACAACTAGTGTGCCTATCTGTCAGAGACATCTTCTGACAGCATGAGTCACAATTTTTGAACCCTGAGGTTTTAACTTCCTTGGACATACTAAGAAAAAAAGAAGGAAGTACCGCACAAACAGACAGACTACAATAATAAAAATTATATTGATAAAAACCTTAAAAGGAGAGCCTCTAACCTAAACGGCTGTCCTTAAGGGGGGGGGGGACTCTCTAACTTAAACGAGTTCAGGTAAACAAACAGAAGGCCTAACAACTAAGGGGCGATAGCCAACACAGCACAAAAAAACACAGCAAAGGATGAGATAAGGGGTTTAGGACTAAATAACTTACAAACTACTATAAAACAATGAAGAAAATACTACTTTTCAAGTAAATTTTTGAATTTTTAAGAAGAGAAAAAAATTATACTAAGCCTGAGCCAGTATTGATGCAACCTTGCAGCTGAAGCGGCAAACAAATCTGGGTAGCTGGCACTGGGCATTCTGGGATAAGTGGTAGCCTTGAGCCAGTAAAGAGCTCTGAAGCTATTGTAAGTGGCCAAGTTGAAGCCGAGGATCGGCTCCGAACCCATCCAGCAAGAATGAAGGCAAGATTGGACAACATAACATTTATTATTCTAGCCTGCCTTCTTTGCTTGATGACAATATGACTGAGAAGCAGACCCGCCAGCCTTTGAAGTAAATATCTGCTATACCTGAACCTGCAACTTGTTCCAAACAATTCTTGCAGATATAGCAACATGTAGCATTAATCAGCTCACCATCTCTATGGACAGTGTACAGCTGACATTATATGCCAAAGTGGCAAAACTGACTATGACTGAAATGGTGACATGCACAGTCTGCTTATAAACAACAATGAGAAATGCAGACTTGTGAACAGATGAAACAAAGCATCATGTGAAGGTTTTGCTGGATTTGTTCAGTAACTTTACAAAAGGTTACACAACAAGGAAAATCACGCCCCCAGAAATGGCATCAGAATGTTTGGTCTCCTTGAAGGCTCTGGACAAAAAGATATGGCAGCCTGCTGCACACCTGGTGATTAGCAACTCTTAAGTCAAAATCCGTTCCTATGCTAGCTGACGAATGGGCACAATACTCATCATCTCCATCAGTCCCTAAGGGTAAATCTATTTAGGCTTTTATTATTTGCACACCTTTCATCAAGTTCTTGACTAAATAGCTATATTCTGTGATTGCACTCTGCTATTCTTAACATGTTACTGCCTTATTATGAGGCATATAGGAATTGTGGGTTACTGCTTTGAAACTGTAGACCAGATATTACTATACTGACAGGCTGGGGTGAAGGAATTCTAAATCTGCATGGACCATGTTCTAGTCAAGTAATTTACCATGTAAATATACTTTTCAGTGTATTGGTCCCTGGATTTCCCATGGGTTGGTATGAAAATGTTGATTATTAATGTCAAAAAATATATATATGCAATTTAAAAAGTTAGGCCTTTTACATGACACATGACTCAAGCATCTTTCTCAGGACTGAAAGTTATTCATGAATTTATCACTTCCTGAACAGGAAAAGAGGAATAAACAATGTCACAAGCTATCTTTTCTGCTAATACTTCTGGAAAGAAATAGAGTGCTATCTATCAGGGGTTTACTTGGCTACATATTATACACATCTTTGCTATAAATGATTGGCATTAGACTGTTTGTTGGCTAGATTATTTGAATGGGTGTTCAAAACAGCATCTGTATATCTACATCCTGTAATGACAGCTACAGAAGGCCTCTGTATTGTTCAGTTCTTCCAGGACAGAAATCACTGACATAACCCACCAACTGTCACATTCAGATACTAATGCTTAAGATCCTCCCAGGTTTTCAGCATTGTGAAACCCTCAGCAGAAAGCCAATCAGGATATGGCCCTGGGTGATTTAACTGACCCTGAAGTATTTAGACTCTTCTCAAACAGGCATGGCAAATTCAGGAAAACTGAAGGGTTTTACCTATGAGGGTTCGGCTTCAAATATTTCTTCAGCTAAAACTCTTCC
This sequence comes from Protopterus annectens, assembly GCF_019279795.1. Classification (NCBI taxonomy): domain Eukaryota; kingdom Metazoa; phylum Chordata; order Ceratodontiformes; family Protopteridae; genus Protopterus; species Protopterus annectens. Next base: position 170,672,433 of record NC_056727.1, on the reverse strand, counting down.
ATGACCTGATTTTGACTGTGAGGCAGTCGTGCTTTAAATACAAGATCTGACCCCATTCCAAGATTCCACCACATTACAAAACAGATCTAAACTCTATGGCTTTCTAATCTCCTGGGTACAGGACTTTTTTTTTCAGATTCATCATGAAGGCCAGTATCCCCCTTTACTTTTATGGGATACTCGTATTAAATGTATTCAAAATTTTGTGTGGGAGTTGAAGGGTTAATGATGTCCTGGAGTAAGGATCTCCATAACTTATAAACTGAGTATGAAGCTCTGATGGTATTAGCTGGTTTTCATGCTTCAAAAAACAGGTATTCATGACCTCACTAATATTCAGACACAAATAGCCAAAGACCATCTTTGAATACACTACAATGAAGCTTCCCTAGTTGAGTATATGCATCTTCCCAGAAAAGTAATGCAAAGGTGCATCACTTTGCTCTACTACTGTGGGAAGATCCCACTAAGGGCCATTCTACTGATTCTTTGACTCAAAATCTGGCTATCTTTCATATTCACTTTAAGCCAATGCATTCTGAAATTAACTTGTCTGTAGTGGACTTCAGCTTTAATGCAGGATCCTCTATCTTCATATTTTAATAAATAATATTAGTAATAAATAATAGTAGTGAAGAATTAACATTCCCCCACAGTCAAGGTAAAAGTGATAACTGATACCTCCAAGCAATAAGCAGATGACTTAATCATGGACCTATGTAAATACCTTTCACAACAAACTTAAATTCCTCTGTTAGGGATTGCAAAGGGATGCAGCCAGTAGCCTTTTCTACAGGATCCTTACAGGTGTGAGTCTGATACACAGCCAGAGAGGAGGCCTGAAGGAACACAGCCTGAAATAAGGTCACAGACACAGGCAAAGGAATGCCTAGACACTCAGTAGACATAAGAATGAAGAAAACTGTAAGTATTTGAACTTTACTGAATATTTAAATATGAAAATTACTAGGCTCTATATTGAAACATCAAATGTCATTAATTCACAATTTTATATATCATACATGCTACAATGGAAAGGAAGAACCTGTAGAAAATGCATAACAAAAGTTTTTTTTTTGCTGAGGTGCATGCCACCCCCCCCCCCCCAGCACCTCCCCTAATTAAATATACTAACTCTGAGATTGCAAAACAGTGGGAAATAGGGAAAGACTCCTTTCACCACTGTTAGCAATCTCACACTAACAGCCAGTAACTCACCCAGAACGTAAATCACAGACATGCGCATTCAAACACACACACACACACACACACACACACACACACACACACACACACACACACACACACACACACACACACACACACAGGCATGTATTCACACACATTCAAACACACACAGATGATCAATTTTTACTTGATTCTACATACATTGACCAAATAAGTTCAAAGTAATTCAGCATCAAGCAAAACTTAACCATCTGACTTTTGAACAAATGAAAGGCACCCAATTATTATACATCGAAAAGCTTTTTGAAGAGTTGTCAATCTGTATATTTCTGTGACAACTTTACTTTAGTAAATACATGATTTGATTTATAAATGCAGTCTGTGCATTCGGTGCAATGTAAACTGAAACAAAAAATAAGAGTAAAAAAAAAATACAAATGCAAACTGATACAATGAATGCTGTAAAATAAAATAATGAATGGTGGAAGATGCATTCCATTTGAGGGGAATTACCTAATATGCAGCTTGAGGAGATCAAGATTGAGAAAGGATCAATTTGGAGACTAGCTTTAAATATACAGAACTCTTGATTGAGTTCCATAAACCCACTGAGGATTATACTATTAAAGAACATACAATTAAAACAGCAACATTTGCAAGAATTGGCCCCTGCAAGTATATTTGAAAAAGCCATTAACAGACTTTGTGATAGCATAAACTTTTTTGAGCAACAGTTAAGCAGTCAAAAGAAGAAAAAGATGGACAGGAATGTAAAAGATTTTCGGGCCGGTAATGTCTTTACTTGGCCCAGGCGCTATGATAATAATACTGAAAATATGGTACATAGCTCCAATAGTAAAGAATCATCTGTCAAATTTGATAACCGAACTGGTACAGAATTGGCCGATAAATCAAATAATGTTTTGGTGGAAGCTACCAACGTAAATAATACATTTGTCGATGGGTCCAACATGAACAGTCTTGATAATTTTATGGTGACTCCTGCAATATTAAAAGACTCTCATGCATTAGAACCTGTTGTCTGAAGAAAAGAGTTAATACCAATTACCACCTCCTGTTCCGTGGATTCTCTGTCCCCCCCTTTACCTATTTGCAAATTGGAATGGCCCAGGAGAGGTCGTTCAGTGAGTCGAGGAAGGAAGCGAAGGCTGCCCTCACAGAAAAGAACTTTGAATCGTACGATAAAGAGGATGTGGGAATAACAGAAAAAGACCTAGACACTTTGGTCTTTAATTTGTCTAAGCGTCCATTAACGCTGCATGAACAGTCTCTACTTCAGCGCGGACTAACTTTTATTCTATCTGCAGATACACAGTATGCAGACACTGTTTTGGACATAAAAACCTTTGCTCGACATGTGATGTTAAAAGTCATGTTTGGCTCTGATAGTTCTGTTGGTAATGATAATTTTAAAAAACCTAATACATTTGTACCTGTGCTTAATGCATCTTTAGAAACCTTCTGTAATGTGCGTGAGAATGATTTGATGTCTATTATTATGCAAGGTGGAAAAAACACAAAAGGAAAATTTCATAACTTAACAGCAAGTGAGGTTAAAGCTCTACTAGCACTGCAGAACGATAAATCCATATACATCAGATCAGCTGATAAGGGAGGGGGTATTGTGATTCTGGATACTATGTATTATGAGAAGGCAATGAACGATATGCTAAATGATGTACTAACTTATAAGAATGTAACATTATCAGATATAGATTCGATTTGTAGTCATGTTTTCAGCACGCTGAATGACTGTTTTTTAAGTCACATAATTTCTAAGCAATTATTGGAATATTTCCTGATTTTGCATTCACTTATACCTTTAATTCAGGGCTAACCTAAGCTGCACAAAAATCCCAGCAACAAGGCCGATTGTGTCTGGTAGAGGGTGGATTACCCTCCATTATCAGTTTTTGTTGAGAAGTGGTTAAGGCCTGTGGCTGATAGGTCTGAGCAGTTTTAAAGGATAGTAAACAATTGTTATGTGATTTATCGTCTGTTACTGTGAATAATCAGGGTATGTTGAAGGAGAGCTGGTTGGCAACTTTAGATGTAAATTCTTTATTTACAGTTATACCCCATATCTATGGTATTGAGGCAGCAAAAGTGTACTTAGAGGATAATAGTACATATGGTGCAATACAAATAGATTTAATATGTATGCTACTTGAAATTATATTGGAGAATAATGTGATGCTATTTAAAGGGAAATACTATCGGCAACAGGTAGGGGTTGCGATGGGCACACCCTGTGCCAACAGTTACGCGAATATTGTGTTGGCACAATGGGAAGAGAAGGCAATTTTGATGAATGATATCCATAAGTCGCATGTTTATTTATATAAACATTTTGTAGATGATCTTTTTTAAATTTGGACCAGATCATATATGCAGTTGATGCAATTTGTAGATTATTTGAATGGCAGTACAAGTTTTTTGAAGTTTACATTGAAGGCTTCCAAAACAATAATAGATTTTAAAAAAGCTTCAAAGACCAATACACGTAAGGTTCAGTTAAGGCACATTTAATAACTTGCTGCAAGGAGACAAAAACATGCAAATACAGGATTTTGCCTAACTACTAACAGGAAGTATGCTAGTCTTATACTATTCTACAAGAGATGGCCTTCTATGGCTGACGTAATTAAACACAACTTTCAGTATTGTTCTACAGCAGATGTTACTCAGATTTTCTGCTGACATGACTGGATTTATGAAAAACATTTTGAGAAAAACAACCTGGCCTTGGTGGGCCTTAGCCCGTTACAAGCTTCTATTGTGTAGTCCTAATACATGTGTTACATTTCAAGGTACTTCTCTAACTTAGGCACAAGCAAATGCTGATTGCAGTTCATATTTTCAAGCAGTCTTTGTTCTAATTATCTATAGCTTCTGCAGCTGTGTATTTTCTCACAGCACAAACGGAACTCCTGGTCTAAGTCTCATAACATTAATACAAGTGATATTGTTCTATTCATTATTTTCCTGACACAAGCAGAAATTATCTGTTTTCCTGTAAATTTCCAAAGCATAAGCAAAGATTATAGCTGCGCATATTTCATGACAATACAAGGTTAGAAAGCTTCTGCAATTCGTACAGATTTATGCAGTGTGAAATAGAATAAATGTGTTAATCCTTTTCAAGCCTTAAATGCACTAAGCATATTACTAATACATACACTAATACATATTTTTCTGACATTTCCCCCCTTTTAATACTTTTATTCTACTTTCAAAATAAGCATAAACTGTTTTTTTTTCTTCCCCTAACCTCTTCCCACTTAGGATTTGCAGTTAAGAGAGTCATTCAGTTTAAACTTATGAAAGCATTTTTAATCTTTTAACAGTTCTTCAAACTCAGTACTTTGATATAAGGTTTCAGAAACTGATATGTCTATAAAGTCTTTAATCAAGCTTTTCATGCAGGGGATGCCACAGCAAACACATACTCCCAGTAGGAGCATTCCTACACAAATGGCAATCAGGATGTTCATTAGGATAGTACCCCACCCCCCAAACCATTTCTGGAAAAAGTCCATCAGTGGGTTTGGTCATGGCCGACACTTGCTGAATTACCTCAAGTTGATTGCCTATCTCGTGTTTATGGTCAGGAATATACGAACAGCACTCCTCCTGGATTAAAGCGCAAGTACCGCATCTCGCCACTAGGGTGAAGTCGAGAGCCATGAGGTTTTGAAGCACTACAGTTCTCATGGCATTCAGTTCATCAGTCACCAATTCGAGAGCGGAAAAAGTTGCAATGCTCATTACTTTGATAAGTTTTGATAGTTTTCTCAGCTCCCAGATCGATTTCACTGCTCCATATGCTGGTAATATGCCTGCACATGATATAACAATATCACTCAAGTCCATGTGTGTCAGTCCATTGCCTATAGAATGATGGTTTTTCCAACGCGCATCGATTTGCCCCACTGGATTCACAGGTTTCTTGACGATTTCTCGGACAGTCCGAATTTTTCCTTGAGGCAAAACTGCAGTGTGTCGTATGGCCGGAACCAGGTAACCCAAAAAACAACTGCCGGACCAATTCTCAGGTAACCACTTGTATGCCTTTCTGCCACATACAAAATAAGAGTCCTCTACTTTAGTAGTAACTTTGCTATGAATATACACTTGCCCTGCATGATACATTTTTCTATCAATTATCGACAGTTGTTTATAAAGAACATAATTATGTTTTACTTCATTTATTGTTTTGTGCATCAAGTAATGAATCATAGTTTGTATTACAATAAGAACCTGCATTGTTAGCTTTAATGTAACATTTATAAGGAACAGTCACACTGCAATTGCTCCAACCCACCTGAACAGTATCATTTTTATAAAAACACACAGTTCCCTTTTGTGGAACAGACAAGTGCAATGCTATTTTATCTTGTGATGTAATGGTTGAGGTATCATAAATCAAGTTTTCCCAGGTCTCGTTGACCCCTAGGGGGACTGTAGTCATTAATAACCCCCCATATGCTGTCGGCAAAGCTGTGCAAATCCAGCAATTCGAAACACTGAAAGTCTCAGCATACACATATTTAATTGCTTGGTAAGTGTTGAAGTTTGGATGCCAGTCTATGAGTAACGCTTCACATTTATTCAGTTCAGTTTGTGTGGCTGGAAAAAGGAATGGCCACAACAAAAAGATTATTGTCACTAGTACAGTTAACATGATGATTATGCAATACTTCTGAGGAAATGGTTGTTCTTCATTCCTGTTTTTTCTGGATTCTATCATTTTTGCTCTTGACATGTGACAAGATTTTTGTCCAGTTCAAAGTTCTTAACTACTTTGCAGTGCATCAGGTGGATCCACGAGGCACGCTCTGCGATCTTGACTGCAGTGGGTGTTGACAGAAGCACTTGATATGGACCTTCCCACTTTGGTGATGTCCAATTCTTCTTCTTTATTGTCTTCACCCAGATCCAGGTACCTGGAACTACTGCCACTTCTGATGGTCTGGTTTGTTCTTTATCTGAAACAGAATTTGACTGCAACAGATGTTTAGAATTCAACAAATTTCTCATATATTCTTCTAGCATGCAGTCGGCTTCCTGGTCTGCGGGCATGAGAGGTTTCCACTGAGGTATATAATAAGCCCTCCCAAATAGTTTTTCAAAAGGAGTCAATCCTTTTGCATTTGGAACAGTTCTCATGCTCAACAGTGCCAGGGGCAGACAGTACACCCAATTTCTCTGTGTTTCTTCTATTAACTTCCTTAGCTTACTCTTTAAAATCCCATTATGCCTCTCTACTAACCCTGCAGATTGCGGATGATATGCACAATGACTTTTTAAAGAAATACCAAAATGTTTACTTAACTGTTGTATGGTTTGGTTCACAAAGTGTGTACCGTTGTCACTGTAGATCCTTTCTGGAATGCCGAATCTAGGGATGATTTCTTTAACGAGAATTTTTGCTATGGTAGCCGCATCTGGATTTTTAGTCGGAAAGGCTTCCACCTATCTGGAAAACATATCTACAATGACAAGACAATACTTCTTATTTTCACATTTGTTCAATTCTATGAAATCCATACAGACAGTATGAAATGGATATGGTGGTGTAGGGAAACTCCCTTGCTTGGACTTTAACGCCCCTTGTGCATGATGTTTGTTACAAACATGGCACATTAAACAAATTTTTTTAGAGTAGTTTAAGAATCCATATGTCATGAACACTCGGTTCACCAGCTGTACCATCCCCCCTGTTGAGACATGGCATTGCCCATGGCTCAACAAAGCTGCATATCTAAACAAATTAGATGGTAATATCGGTTTCCCTTCTTTAGAGATGTACAGCCCCTTTTCGAGAATTGCTCCTCGTTTTACCCATCTTTGTTTTTCAGCTTGGTAGTAAGTGTCTGCATTGTCTTTAACATTTCTAAGTCTAAAATCTCAGAGGGTTGTAATTCCTCATTCAAAAGAAATACTTCTGAAGCTGCCTGTTTTGCAGCTGTATCAGCTCTCGCATTACCTTTTGAAATCCTATCCTGTTGCTTGGTATGAGCTGTGCATTTACAAATAGCTACTTTCTGAGGTAACTGAATAGATTCAAAAAGATCTAAAATAAACTGTGCATGATTGATTGGTTTGCCAGTAGATGTCATCATTCCTCGATTTTTCCACTGTTGTGCAAAAACATGTACAGTAGAAAAAGTGTACTGGCTGTCAGTAAAAATGTTCACACATTTAACATGCCCGTGTCAAGGCAATCAATTCTGCTGCCTGTGCAGATAAATTGTGTGGTAAGGGTTTTGCTTCTATAATCTCAGTATCAGAAACTACTGCATATCCTACTAGGCTCTGTCCTGCAGGACCCCTTTTGCACGAGCCATCCACATAGTATGTCACCTCGGCATTATCCAAGGGGACATCCGTAAGATCTTTTCTAGGCAGTGTCTTCTGCTCAATCACCTGCAGGCAGCTGTGCGGTGTGCCATCTGCAGGGGTTGGGAGCAAGGTAGAAGGGTTCAAAGTCATGCATCGTTCAATTGTCATATGAGGTTGGCTCAACAATATAGTCATACAGGAAAGATGCCTAGCAGGGGAAGGATATGCTACCGTCTCTCTTGCAGTAAAATAATTGCGACTGCATGAGGCACTCTCAATGTTAGAGAGTGGAACAAAACTACTGAGGCCGAAGCCTGTACTGCCATTGCAGCTGCAACTACTGCTTGTACACAGTGGGGTAAAGACCATGCCACTGCGTCTAGTTGTGATAATAAGCAATAGGGCATTGCTTGTCCCCATGCTGCTGTGTTAACACTGATGTCATATAACCTTGCTTACAATCTACAGTTTGGAAAAAACGTTTATGATAGTTTGGTAAGCCCAAAACTAATGAGGATGCTATTAACTGTTTCAGTTTGCAGAAAGCAGATTCTGCTTCTGGTGCCCATTGTAACAAATCCTGTGCTGCCATAGGCTTTTTATATATCAAGTTAGGCAGCGGTGCAGATTCCAAGGCGTAGTTTGGAATCCAGCTCCGGCAAAAATTAGTCATACCCAGGAAGGATATCATTTCCTTCTTGGTAGTGGGTTTTGGTGCTTGTAAAATCGCTACTTTTCTGTCCTCATCTAATGTCCTGCCCTCTTTGGATATTACATATCCTAGGTATTTAACTTGTTTTTTCCAAAGCTGCAGTTTATTTTTGTTTACTTTATGTCCTTCAGTGGCTAAAATTTGTAATAGCGCTATGGTATCTTCTTTGCAATCTTGCTGGGTGGGGGCCGCCAGCAGGATATCATCAACATAAAGTAAAATCTGACTACCTCTTGGTGGGGTAAATCCCGCCATGTTGCTTGCCATTTCTTGTGAGAATATTGTCGGACTTTCACAATATCCCTGTGGTAGTCGCGTATATGTATACCTTTTCCCCTGAAATGTGAATGCAAACCAATATTGGCTGTCAGGGTGTATCGGTATAGAAAAGAACACCTTGTTGATATCTACCACAGAAAAATATTTCTGTTGAGGTTTTAAATCATTCAACAGGGTGTGTGGGTCTGGCACCGTAGGTGCCCTTGGTATTACTGCGTCATTTACAGCTTGTAAATCTTGGACCATACGCCACTCTCCATTCACTTTCTTAACAGAAAATAAGGGTGTGTTACATGGTGAATCAGGAGATTCCACCAGCACCCCTTCCTTAAGTAAAGCTGCTATAATAGGTTTGATTCCTACCTCTGCATCTTGTCTTAAGGGATTCCATCTTTTCTGTGGTCTAAATGCTGACTTTGGCGTGATAGTAACTGGTTCCGCTGTACGAATAAGTCCTACATCTGACTTTCCTGTTGATCAAAGAGTTTCTGGTATATTCTCTAAGGCTTTCTCTTCCTCCTTTAATAGGAGTGCTAATCAGGTGTCCTTGCTAGACTGCAAGTGCATGGCTGGGTGGGTCTGAGTTATCCAATTCAACTTCTGCCTTTGTATTCCTTGTTCTGACAGTTCTAACTCTGTCTGCTTTTCCCATCTCGTGACGTTTTCTCCTAGGTCTACCCATTTTACATTCTTGTCCTTAGTTAAGCTAACATGTGGTAATCGATCTAGAGTGCAAAGAACTCCTGGGGCAATGAACAGCTGGCTACACTGTTCCCTTTCATGTCCCAGTACAGATTACGTAATATCAATCTGTTTGCACAATTTCTAAACAATTCTTGCTCATATTCATGATCAGTTCCTGGTGTATTACAATAATACAGAGTACAGTGCAACAAATGTTGTTTGTCAATGTCAAGGGAGGGGAACTTGCTGATGGCTACATTCATCAACTCTTCGGTCACTGCCCCTGGACCAGTCGTAACCAAGTCCTGGCTGTACCAATAAAACATTTCACCCTCTGATTGCACTGCAAAGGTATTAATTTGTCGCTGTGCTTCCATACCCTGCATAGTCGGAACTACTGCTATACTAAATAGCTGCATAAGGTCTCTGCCCAAGAGGTTTACTGGGCATTTTGCAGAAACAATTTTACTTTTCTGGGTCAATCCTGAAACAGGATCAGTTATTGCAATATTATGGGAGAGGGGCTCCCAATACAGCTGCCCATTAGCTGCTTTCACTAGTATGTAATCAGGTGACTCTGAATTCTCTGGCAGTTTGGAGGGATGTATCAGGGTCTGTGATGCCCCTAAGTCACACAAGAATTTGACTTCCCTCCCTTCTACCAGGAGTGCAACTTCTGGTTTTGTGTCTGCTAAATAGAGTTCTAAGCTCAATAAAGCTAAATCCAATATTTCATTTTCTTCACTATCCGTACTTCCTGCACTTCCTCTATTTCCTCTGTCACATCCTCTACTCCCTCTATCACATTCTCATTTGTCATTTCTCTGCTATCCCCTTCTAGTGATTCTTGACTATCATATAGTCAGTCCTCACCCTCCTTGTCTTCTGCGGTTGCCTTCTTGTTTTTCTTGCAATCCCTTGCCAAGTGTGTTCCTTTTTACCGCATTTGAAACATTCACCCCTTTTCTTTCACCCTTCAAAGTCCTCTGATCGCTGATCAGATTGTTTATTTCCCTGGGCATTTCTCCTGCCCTTTTTCCCGGACTATACTACATAAACTTCTGCTCCATCTTCTACAGAAAATACTTGGGCTGTCTTTTTCTTTTTGCTATTAAAATGCCTTTCGGCATGCCTAGCATATTCAAGTAATGACTGTAACCTGCTTGTACGATGATCTACCATGTGCTTCATAATAAAACTGCTTATGGGTTCAATGCTGCCTTTCAAAAATGCATTCTTTAATTGCTGCTCATATGGGGAATCTTGTGTCTGATCTTCAGGAACCTGCATTCCACAATGGTTATTAAAACATTCTAACAGTCTGGCATAATATCTGTCAATAGTTTCACCTTCTTGTTGGATGCATTGATTAATGCAAGTCCAGTCTGCCCTAGGCTTCCATTTCTCAGAGAGACCTTTCACTCTGTTGTCTAGTTCTGCGCTGCTATGTGGAAGGGGCCTGAGCACAGCATCACGGGGATTCCAGCTGCCACTGATCATGTGCCAATCTGGTCCCACAATTTGTCTGACTACTTTTTCTACCTCTTCTCCATTTAAATTATAACTCAGCCTCATTCCTTGTAAATCTTCTAAGAACTTTCTAAAATTAACTTTTGGATGGGGAATTCCCTCAGTGGCTTTCCGGATATCTTCCGGAGTCCAGGGTCTGTACACTAGAATAGCTGGGTCCTGACCTTCTTGCCCTGCCTGAGGATTAGGCACTTCTATGAGTGGGCATATTTCTTCTTCACTCATAGATCGTGAATTTCTACCCATTTGATATAATTCAATGTCCCCTTTTGAATCACCTGCCCGTGTTCGAGACCTGGTCTCGGTGGGATCTCTAACAAACGGTTTTGCTTTTGTAGTGTCTCTATTTACGGTAACAGCAGGAAATCACGGGGTGGACTAACTTGTTCACTTGCTTCATATTCTGGTAAGGGAGGTGGAGGGGCCGATGCTATTACCAAGTTATTGTCCTCCTTATCTAAAAACATTGCTTTTGAATTATTGCTTTTTTGTTCCCAACGGTTTACTTCCTCAATCCACCTGTGTGCCTGAGGAATTCCTAATTGGCGCTGCTTTTTTACCCGACCTTTAGAATCGGTTTTAAGCTGTTTGACAAGTTTGATAAGCGAGGATTTTTCTAATTTACCTTCAAATTCATACTTCTTAACCCATTTTAAGTAGTATTTAATATTATCAGCACGCTGTGACTGCAGGTATTTTGCATCTTCGGTTAACGGCGGACGTTGGGGTCTTTTTGTGCAATTATTACCCATTTTGTTCTACCCTTTTAATCATTACATAACTCCTTATTTTTAACGTGGTACCACGGATTTTGTTATAACCTCTTCAGAATGACTGCCTACCTGCTCTGTTTTCCTGATCTATGACAAGACAGTAATCTTTTCTGTCCCTGACTTGTAAAAAAAAATACAGTACTGACAAAAACAAAACAAATCTAGTCCCTGATCTAAAACAGAAAAAAAGGTAGATTCACCTTACCTGAGCCTTCGTGACTGATCACTTGGTTCGTGAAAAACCCGTCCTTCAGTCGCAGATCTGAAAGTGGCTGACCTCTTTTGTACGAAAATTCAGTCGGAGGGCTTTTCAAATAAGAAGAACCGATGTGGTTTCTTCCCCGTACGGTTTCAAGCCACCTGGCCTGTCTGATCCGAGGTGAAGTGAGGGTTTCTGGTCCGAAGGACCAATCTGTCAAAGGAAAAAACTTCAAAGACCAATACACGTAAGGTTCAGTTAAGGCACATTTAATAACTTGCTGCAAGGAGACAAAAACATGCAAATACAGGATTTTGCCTAACTACTAATAGGAAGTATGCTATTCTTATACTATTCTACAAGACATGGCCTTCTATGGCTGACGTAATTAAATACAACTTTCAGTATTGTTTTACAGCAGATGTTACTCAGACTTTTTGCTGAAATGACTGGATTTATGAAAAACATTTTGAGAAAAACAACCTGGCCTTGGTGGGCCCTAGCCCGTTACAAGCTTCTATTGTGTAGTAATAATACATGTGTTACATTTCAATGTACTTCTCTAATTTAGGCACAAGCAAATGCTGATTGCAGTTCGTATTTTTACACAGTCTTTGTTCTAATTATCTATAGCTTCTGCAGCTGTGTATTTTCTCACAGCACAAGCGGAACTCCTTGTCTAAGTCTCATAACATTAATACAAGTGATATTGTTCTATTCATTATTTTCCTGACACAAGCAGAAATGATCTGCTTTCTTGTAAAGTTCCAAAGCATAAGCAAAGATTATAGTTGCGCATATTTCAGGACAATACAAGGTTAGAAAGCTTCTGCAATTCGTACAGATTTATGCAGTGCGAAATAGAATAAATGTGTTAACCCTTTACAAGCCTTAAATGCACTAAGCATATTACTAATACATACACTACTTTTTATGACACTTCAATTTGTCTAAGCATCCGTTAACGATGCATGAACAGTCTCTACTTCAGCGTGGACTAACTTTTATTCCATCTGCAGATACACAGTATGTAGACACTGTTTTGGACAAAAAAAACTTTTGCTCAAAATGTGATGTTAAAAGTCATGTTTGGCTCTGATAGTGCTGTTGGTAATGATAACAATTTTAAAAAACCTAATACGTTTGTACCTGTGCTTAATGTATCTTTAGAAACCTTCTGTAAAGTGCGTGAGAATGATTTGATGTCTATTTTTATGCAAGGTGGAAAAAACATAAAAGGAAAATTTCATAACTTAACAGCAAGTGAGTTTAAAGCTCTACTAGCACTGCAGAACGATGAATCCATATACATCAGATCAGCTAATAAGGGAGGGGGGATTGTGATTCTGGATACTATGTATTATGAGAAGACAATGAACGATATGCTAAATGATGTACTAACTTATAAGAATATAACATTATCAGATATACATTTGATTTGTAGTCATGTTTTCAGCACGTTGAATGACTATTTTTTAAGTCACATAATTTCTAAGCAATTATTGGAATATTTCCTGATTTTGCATCCACTTATACCTTTAATTCAGGGCCAACCTAAGCTGCATAAAAATCCCAGCAACCTCCCACTAAGGCCGATTGTGTCTGGTAGAGGGTGGATTACCCTCCATTATCAGTTTTTGTTGAGAAGAGGTTAAGGCCTGTGGCTGATAGGTCTGAGCAGGTTTAAAAGGATAGTAAATAATTGTTATGTGATTTATCGTCTGTTACTGCGAATAATCAGAGTACATTGAAGGAGAGCTGGTTGGCAACTTTAGATGCAAATTCTTTATTTACAGTTATACACCATATCTATGGTATTGAGGCAGCAAAAGTGTACTTAGAGGATAATAGAACATATGGTGCAATACAAATAGATTTAATATGCATGCTACTTGAAATTATATTGGAGAATAATGTGATGCCATTTAAAGGGAAATACTATCTGCAACAGGTAGGGGTTGCGATGGGCACACCCTGTGCCAACAGTTACGCGAATATTGTGTTGGCACAATGGGAAGAAAAGGCAATTTTGATGAATGATATCCATAAGTCGCACATTTATTTATATAAACATTTTGTAGATGATCTTTTTTTAATTTGGACCGGATCATATATGCAGTTGATGCAATTTGTAGATTATTTGAATGGCAGTACAAGTTTTTTGAAGTTTACATTGAAGGCTTCCAAAACAATGATAGATTTTCTAGATGTTGCCGTTATGAAAGATCACAATGGTGTCTTTTCTACTACTTTGTATAGAAAAACATGTCGAAGAAATAGCATCTTATCTCAAGATAGCATACATCCTGCACACGTGTATGGAAATAGAATAAAGGGACAATGGATGAGGATATCCAGGTTAAATATTAATGATAGAACTTTTATGAATGACCTGGACACCTTTAGGGGTGAGTTGGTTGAACGTAAATATAAGTTGAAAGAAATTGATTATAACCTTGAATATGTTAAGAATTTAAGAAGTACAAAAGCCAAACCATATATGAGTGATATTAACTTGGAAACTATGATTGTTAGTGATAATAATAAAAAAGGTAAATATAATTTGAATAGGACATCTTTAAGTCTTCAATACTCTAGTAATATTGATGTAGTAAGGGACATTGTGAAACGGAATTGGTCTATTCTGGAATCTGATGCACAAATTAAAGAATTTGTGGGAGATAAACCACACTTTAAATATAAGAATAAAAAGAATTTAAAGAGATTGTTGTGCAGCACGAATAAACAACATTTTCAGGATAAGCTGGTAGTTCAACCATACTTAGTTTCTTGTGGTAAGTGTAGTATATGTAAAGTTTTGAGCATGGGCAACATTTTCATACACCCCATTACTGGTTTAGATATGAATTTAAAGTTAAGGCCACATGCACCACTAATGATTTGATATATTTAGCAGTTTGTAATGACTGCTCATCATTTTATGTAGGTATGACGAATAGGTCACTTCGTGATAGAGTTAGGGAACATCTTTCGGCTATCCATAATGATGATATCGAAAGAAGTGCATTAGCTAAACATATAAGGGTCAACAGAACACATACCTTTCAATTTTTAGTTATTTGTAGGGTAGAATGTGGCTTAAGGTTAGGAGACAAGAAAAATGTCACTGAACAAAAAGAACTGTATTGGATAGTTAAGCTACAGGCCGATAAGTGCCCTGGTCTTAATGAGCGGGCTTCTATAAAACCTTTACTTGCCGCTAGAAGGCTTAAGTAACATTTAAAAAAAAAAAAAAAAAAAAATATATATATATATATATATATATATATATATATATATATATTTTATATTTATGCTCATATAGATGTATGGTTTGCATATTTATTATGTTTTAAAGGATTTTACCTTTAAGATCAGGAATTGGTTAATTGGTTAATTCACCTAATTGGTGATGTATTTAAATGGAGTGAATGTTTTGTTGAATGAAGTCTGAAGAAGCATCAGTTGGATGTGAAAGCGCTTACTGATGGTACCTGTTGAATTTTTGGATTTGAATAAATCGTTGGTTTTATGCTGTGGTTTCTCCATTCTCCATTTTTTCTACTTATCTATATTGAAACAGCAAATGTCATTAATTCACAATTTCATATATCATACATGCTTCAATGGAAAGGAAAAACCTGTAGAAAATGTATAAAAAAAGTTTTTGCTTTGCTGAGCTGTCCCCCCCGCCGCACCTCCCCTAATTAAATATACTAACTCTGAGACTGCAAAACAGTGGGAAATAGGGAAAGACTCCTTTCACAACTGTTAGCAATCTCACACTAACAGCCAATAACTCACCCAGAACGTAAATCACAGACACGCGCATTCAAACACATGCACACACACACATACGCATGTATTCACACACATTCAAACACACACAGATGATCAATTTTTACTTGATTCTACATACATTGACCAAATAAGTTCAAAGTAATTCAGCAGCAAGCAAAACTTGACAATCTGACTTTTGAACAAATGAAAGGCACCCAATTATTATACATCGAAAAGCTTTTTGAAGAGTTGTCAATCTGTATATTTCTGTGACAAGTTTACTTCAGTAAATACATGATTTGATTTATAAATGCAGTCTGTGCATTCGGTGCAATGTAAACTGAAACAAAAAATAGAGTAAAACAAAATATAAATGCAAACTGATACAATGAATGCTGTAAAATAAAATAATGAATGGTGGAAGATGCATTCCATTTGTGGGGAATTACCTAATATGCAGCTTGAGGAGACCTCAAGACATAACAGCGATAGAGAATGCAGGAAACATTTGATTCTATGCTGTTACTCTTGTAAGTTAATGTGCATTTAAAGTGCATAGTGTAGATTAAATAACATTAAATAGAAAATTAATTTAAATGGCATGCGTTTTCCAACACACAGCAGAATCCTTCCAATCTGCACATGAAGTGTTCCTTTTCAACACCAGACTAAGCTGTGTACTGTAAATATATATATATATATATATATATATATATATATATATATATATATATATATATATATATATACATATACAGACTGCGAGAGTGACTGCACATGTGTACACACTGCAACGGGATGATGCTCTTCAGAAGTTTTGTATGTCTTGTACTACTTAGTGCAGGGATTGGCTCCACCCCAGTTATGCAGTGGATCAAGTAGGTAATCAGGGGACTAATGAATGACTGATTTGTAAGAGTAATATTCATATTGACTGATGGCAGGATTTTTGTACAATGCTCTGAAAGGAGAAGAGTGATGGAAATGGAACAGTGAAATGAAAAGCTGAAAATAAGGCTATACAAAAAAGAAAAGGTCACTGCACAGTTTGCCACTGTTCAGTGATCCCCGACCAGGAGTGCTCAGTGTGGAAAACTTGAGGTGCTACGGTAATGTCATGCATGTGCCTGGGGTAAGAAAAAGGCTGATGTGTTTGGCAATAACCAGGGATGGGAAGTAGCTGGGTGAGGGCTAGAAATACCTTATATAGAAGGTGAAAATAATTCACTGAAATCTGAACTGCAGTGTTCAAGATACTAACAGAAAGATGACCTTGCCCAAATTATCCCATAATGGCATGTAGACACAAAGACATTTTAAGCTAAAACATATACAGTACAACTTCAAATAAAAGAAGCAAACCAAAATATTCCCATACAAACACATATGCATAACAGTGGCAGACTAGGTGGAGACAAGCAGTCTTTCTGCACCAGCAAACTCAGTTTCTCCACTCATTACTTGACATTACCAAAAGCATCTGATGAGACTACACTCAAGTTATCTAAAAAAACAGTCAGCAATGAGCAAACAGCAAAAAACATAGTGAGGCCTCCTTTAGAAGGCGCATTTCTTAAACATTTTAAAATATCCTAACCAAACTCTCTTCCTATGGGCCATCACCCCCCCACTTAACTGTTTTTTTAGTTACCTCACCAATAGGTCTGGAGAAGTGATACAGCTGGATGATTTCTCCTCTTTCCTTCCTATATCCATCGGTGTCCCACAAGACTCAATCCTAGAACCACTACGGTTTAACTTATTTATTAACAACATAAACACAGAAGCCAAAGAGGCCACCATAGTACAATATGCAGAGGAGTCCACTTTAATATGTGCTGCTAGGACACTACCCATGCTCCAAATGCTCACCCAGAAATCTCTCTCCTCCACAGAAGCTTGGCTCAAAACTCAACTCCTCCTGAATACAAAAAAAGCTGCTATCAACTCTATCTCCTCCCCAAAAACTACCTTTAATACACTCTCATCCAACAAGACCAATACAGAACTGGTACCCCATACCAAACTACTAGATGAGATTCTAGATGACTACCTGACATTTTGGCTTCAACTTCAGCAAACCATAAAGATGACACAGCAAAATCTAGGCTGCCTTTATACAGTAAAACACTACCTTACTGACTCTGTTAGAGAAAACATACCATCATTTATATCTTTTCTTCTTTCCACCCTATTACATACCTCTCATAGTTTAACAAATCTCAACTCCTCTCTAACAGGCAAACTAGGACATTGCTACAATAAAGTATCCAAATTCACAATCAACCAACGATATACAGCACATCACTGTTTCCCTCTGACATCTAGTGTCCAACTGTGTCTGGATGGCGCAGTGGTACAGCAGTTAGCTTTGTTATCAAACAGCAAGACATTCCCCAGTTCAATTCTTGGTTGGGGTACCTTCTGTGTAGAGTTTGCATGTCCTCACTGTGTTTCTGTGAGTTTCCTCCCATGTTACAAAGACATGCATCTGGAGCATTTCTCCCCGGGCCTTCACTGAAAACTGATTTGTTCCAAGTCGAACTTTCCCGGTAAATAAATGTTAAATAAATAATAATAAAACCAGACTGGTTCAAACTAAATAATTTTCTGTTGTATTCACAATTACAACATTCAAACTACTGCACAACCCTGAAAAATTCCCATCTCTTCAATCCATCATTAAATTTTAGACTTCTAAGAGATCTCTATGCTCCACTGACAAATCATGACTCTCCATAACTACACCAAACCGTAATGCAAGATGCTCCCTATATTCATACTGCATTGCTATTTGTTGGAATGCAGCACTACTCGACTTAAGAACAGTCTTGAACCTGAAAGACTTTAAATACCAAGTGAAGCAACAGCAAATAGATAAATGGATCTGCACCTGCACCACAACTGGTTAAACTGGTACTAATATATCTATATGAATTTGTGCCTTAACTATCTGCTACACAAAACGTAATGTACTATTGTCACAAGTATACCCTTCTCAGTCATCTTATCTCCTTTATCTTCCTTGTGCCTCCTCCCCTCCTTCCTTTGGGCTGCTTTTCTTAAAACATGTTATTCATATACATCCTGTGTATGATGAAACAATGCAAATAATGTCTATGATGTCTGTATAATGGTGCTTTTCTCCCCAAACCTCCAGTGAAAAAGGGCACTGCTCCCTTGGAATATCCAGATAAACAAATGCCAGTCAATAAATAAATAAAATAAAATAGCATTCAGACCAAGATTACTGTTTACTGAATTTACTAACATAAAACTAAAAACAGATAATACTAGTATTTACTATTCATGCAGATATCATGTGATTTGAGTTTCATGTCTATATTTCATGTGTTAGAACTGTAGCCTGCTTAGCAGGCATAATTCAGATTTGTGATAGTTAACCAGTTTGTTTCCTTTTCAAAAAGTAAACTGAAATGATTCTAATTTAGTTTAGTTTAGAGCAGAATATACATCTCCTAAAGCCAAAGTTCATTAAAACATAAGATAAGTAAAAATATAGCCCCTTGTAGCCACAACCAGGCATATACAATGTCCACCACATCATACACATTTAAAATATGTATATAATTTTGTTCAATGACATGCATCAGAATTCAACTTAAAATGGTATATTTTTCATGGTTTCTGCAGCAGGGCTACTCACAATATGGTGTGAAAATTGGTTCTAGATGATTGTGATTGTTGATATGACACCCCAACTGCATGTGCAAAAATGGGTTGTGGATGGATAGATATTTGTTATGGTTTATGGCTACATATTTTTAAACAGCACTATTCAAAATGCCTCATTACATAAATGAAAATTGTGCTTAAACCTGTCCTTTCAGACATCTTTTTACTAGAAAAGGAAATGTATACTACTAAGAAACATATTATCTGGAGTTGAAGAACTACATATCTGGGGGCTAGATTCTGGAAGATGTGCAACTCAAAAAAAAGTCCTGGCTATCTACCCTGCTGCCATCAACTTAATTTGTTTTTACAAATATACCAAAAGAGGCTGGAAGCTTTCACTTTATTCAGTGTCGTACAATTTTAAGATGACACCTCACTCTTATTTACTGTGCATATACAGAGACCTGGTTGTCCTCAACCTACTGTATCTGTGCACGTCCAGTATCTGCACCAATACTAGAAACAGTGACCTAAATCTTCACCAAAAGACTAACAAACCATGGTGGAGGGACAGGTTTGTAACCCATCATATTCCAAATCTCTGGAATAAACATCCCTTCCATGTTAAGCAGTGTAACTCACTATCTTCCTTTAAACATAACCTAGATAGCTGGATGGGCAGCCACAAAATTATGCTGGGATTGATTGGTATAGCCCTCTTGCAGAAAGTAAGGATGACATAACAGAAGGCATGACTGGTCATAAGACTTATCAGCCTTGAAATATCTATGAATTATTTAACAATATAACTTGCTAGTGTTAAACTGAATGGATGCAATTAAGCTGAACATATTAATTGCCATGACTAACTAAACTATTAAGCCCTGCTACCATTTATTCATAACACTTGCCCATTTTCCCTCTTCTTCACTTGCAAAAATCAGTGCTCTACTACTCAATATCCTACCTTAAATCCCTCCCTTCAAACATATACTTGTTATTGGGGACTACAACTTAAACTTTATAGGTCCACTGCATTTCATCATCTCAGAAGTATTGGCTGCACCCTAACTCTGTATTATCCTACCTTCATATCATCTCATTTTTCACCATACACCAACCTTTAGTGACTGCTGTCCATTAACCTTCTGTATAAGAAATCTGAAAATAAAACACCCACTCAAAATTAATTCCTTCACACCAAAAACTCCACTACAGATATACAAACTACAAGCAGAACTTGCCACTACTGACTAGTCCCCATTCCACAACTTCGCAACTCAACTGCCAACTATTTCACAGAAATACTTCTTTACCTTCAAAGTCTACTGTCCTTTAGTCACCAGGCACTTCAAACACAACAAAATCAAATGGCACACAAAAGAGCTGAAAAACTGTAACCTTCACAATGAAGCCTGGGTAAACCCCAAAAAAAAAAAAAAGAAGAAAAAAATCCCACTCCTCACCAAACTGTGAAACATTACTAAACAATACCAAACAAGCGATACACATGTATAAAACTATCTATCTCAAGTAAAAAAAATAAAACAACTGTCACTCAAGCACTTATCCAAACAATCCTGGCAGGAAGTAAATAACATCAGAAATTCACCAAAATAATCCTGCTATTCTGGCTTTGTTACCTGCACTTCTGATAATTTCTCTCTAACCAGTTTTCCTCAAAAAATTCTTCAATCTTCCAATCTCTCCTTTTACTTCACCATCATCTGCTGGGGGTCAGCCTAATTACCCATAATTCCTCCCCATCCATTACTGCTATAAAATGACAGCCAAGCAAATAGGTTCAGAGATGTGTACTATGCTAATGACCACTGGGGTCTTTTTAAGTCTAGCCATACATCCCAAATCTCTGACAAATTCTGGTACCATTGGTAGTGCAATCAATGGCTTGGGAGATGAAGTGTTTAAAAAACTGGTAATTCTGGTGCTGTCTGTTTTGCAGATATGCAAGAGGTCCATCAGAGTGGGGTCTGAAGACGTCTTGATTGCCAAGCATAGATCTCTTCACAACCTGTAGGAGACATAATACAGGCATAGGGCTTTGAGGCAATCTGCATATAACATGTTACTTACGTCCTGTATTATTTTAGTGAGAAACCCCTGTGGATGTTCCAATTTTTGGATGTGCCTGGTCAGATACATACCAAAGGGGGGCACTGCACTCAATGACAGATCTGAGTGAGTGACAAATACATTGGAACATTGACATCTTTGGACCTAAATGCCAACTCTTATGGGTCGACTTTTATGGGTATGTTGTCAATATGGTAGTTACCAAGTATGACCAACTTCCCAAAGGACACTATTATACATTTCTTGGCATTTAGTTTTAGTTCAAGGCTTTGGCACCAATTATTTGTCTGTGCCAGTCCTTCTTGGAGAATGTTATACTGCTGCTGGGGGATTCTATAGCAAAGCCCAAGTCAGGTATTGTGTCAAATGTCTTGGCCAGGTCAAGGAATGCAGTGTGAACCACTTTGCCCTCCACCATTGTTTCGGTGACCTTCTCAAAGAAGTTTATCAGGTTAAGTAGGCATGACATGCTCTTGATGAAACCAAATTGGGTTGGATCCAGTGTCTAGAGGTCTCATGTCATTATTGATGATTTTCATGATAATTCATTCCAGACTTATGGGTCTCTAGTTTCCAGGGTCTATAGGTGGTCCACCTTTTTGCAGACAAATGAGGATTGCTGTTCTCTATTCATGAGGCATGAAGCATGCTGAGACTATGATTAAACAGTGATTACACAGGGTCTGAGGTCATGTTTCACGCTATTTAGAAGATAGCCAGACATATTGTCAAGGCCCATTGATGTTGTGTTCTTGGCCTTGGAGTGAGCACTGAGGACCTGTTCCTTAGTGATAGCTGGGGGAATTACATTTGATGGTATTTCTAAGGGAAGGCTGAGGAGGAAGAAAGGGATAAAGTTAGAGATTAATTTATTAGCCAGTAGGCTTGCTATATCTTCTGGCTAAGTGTAGATGGCTGTATTAACAATGACTCTGCACACACTTTTGTATTGCCTTTGAGGTTGTGAACATAGCTAATGAATGCCTTGGGGCTGTCTTTGGCATGGGAGGCCAGAATTATCTAAAATTCAGCTTTGGTAGGGCTTTATTTGTTCTCTGCATTGTTTGTTTAATTTTGATGAGAGTGCTTTTATCCTGCTGGCATCACCTAATTTTTGCCATGATTTTCTTCCTTCTTTCATACACAGATTGATTCTACCACAATGCCTTATTTTTTGAGTTAGTTTTATACTTATTAATGGTGGGTATAGCTGTATCTATGCAGCTATTAACATGCTTGTATTGGGATTTCATAAACAGTTCCATGTAGAGAACAGTATTCTCAAGATTTAGGGAGCTTGACATTTTGCCAGCTTATAACTTAACAATAGGAAGCCAGCCTTACAGTAGTTCCCAAATGTTCCAGTGTTAGCTGAGGTTTTGAGTTTTACTTTTACTTCAAAAGGAGACCGTCTGGTGGTCTTACCTTACTACCAAGGACATTATACTGGGGGGGGGGTAAAGTGCTCTCCTATATTAGCTCCAGTATGTCTGCACCCCTGGTTGGCACACTGACAGTCTGGTCCAGACAGTATGTGTTTACAAAGTCCAGGAATCTATGTGCCTACATGTTTGGTATTGTATATGGATCCCTGTTAACAGTGGGGTAAAAAGTTGTTCATATGGTATTGGGTTTAATGATGAGTGTCTGCAGTAAGCTTAAACATGTTCTGGGTTTCCTGGGTCATACAGCAGTACTTATAGCTTGCAAGGAAATGGTATGATTTTGCCTATGGTGATTTGAACATGGAGATGCTCAAGTGCATCATCCCGTTTTTTCTGCCTTGGGGTATATTTATTTTCTGATGTAAATCAGGACACCTCCACCTTTAGTCCCTCCCCTATCTGTGCAATAGCTAGTCTAAATGTGTGGAAGGTATTACAGCCTTGCACTGCAGGAGTGCTATCCATGGCTTTAAACCATGTCTCAACAATTACACAGTCATTAGCATTCTCTAGGGTAAGGAGAGTTTGTATGGAGTGGAGTTTCTTGTTTAGACTCCTAGCATGGAGTAGTAACACCTCTACATTTGCTTGCTTTTGATTTGCTATGTCAGAACTGTTGGGTTGGCATTGCCAAAAAAGGTACTATGAGGAAGGAAAATGTTTTAGTCAATATTCAAAATCCTAGAGGGGACAAGTGCAGACCATCACTGGCAAAGGAAAGTGGTCTTCTGAGCATCTCTTTCCATGCTGAAAATGCTACATCCCCTTAGAATGACACCAGAAACTAAGCCAATAAAGGTCAGTAATCTTCTGTCCTTATTAAGGCATCATCCTTGGAGAAGGTAAAATGCTGCTCAATGCTAAGCACATCCCAGCCTGGGACACATATTCTGAGAGCTCCATCACGTCTCTCTTCATATAGTCTGCAGAAGTATGTTTCAGGTCATTTACACCCACATGGACTATGACGGAGTCATAATGGTACTTATGGTCCAATACCGTGTGTACATGCATAATCTTGCAGATCCTGGCCCCCGATAAGAAACTGACCATGACTTTCTCCTTGCTTAGTCTGGTGAGAATGACGTCAGTGGGTTTTGCAATGCAGCGTCCAATGACATGAATGCTGGATTGTGTGCTGGCTTTTTTTATAGGCTTAGAAGTAGAGGCTGCATGAAATGGGGCTAAATTATGATCTGGGTGTTGTTTTGAAAGTGTGTATTTGGTTCAGTTGAGGGCATTTGTCATGTATGCTTTGTCTACGAGGATTTTGGTGGTTTATGGGAGGTTACTTTTAAGCACCTCAGCATATATGGTCTATGTGTCTGGTTCATGCTGTGTAATGGGTTCAGTCTGTTCACTACTGACAATTTGATTGGTACTAGGTATGTTTTTATTTGAGAGCTTTGCCTTTGGTGACATTCAGTAAATACATTTCTCACACATCTTATCGGTTTGTTTGATAATTAGCTGGTTGTCAGTTAATATGAGGCAATTTCTACATTGTGGCTGGATGCACACAACCAGCAAGCTAGTATCAGAGATAGTGCATACATTCATATCCATGACAATAGGACCTTTTTATTGATTACAACTGCTGTGAGAACATAGAGCAAAGTCAGGAGGTTTCTGGTTCTCAAGTCTAGAGGAAGTACTTTTCACTGCACAAACTAGTTGTTATCTGTGTAATTAGGTACTGGTGAAATTTCAAGGGTTCTTTTACTGGGTAAATGTCAACTCAACATGCCTGTGTCTATACAGGGTGTGACATCCCCTCTCTGGGCCAGTAATCAAGGAGCCATAATCTTCACCACTGACACTGGAGAGGGACATTCACTTGGAACAAAAATAGATACGCACAGTATTTCAGTGTACAGCTTTCTGCATCAATCATAATTTCCCTTAAGAGCACACAGGGAACACACACAGTCTGGGGTCTTGGTTTCGCTCTCCATGTCCTCAATAAGACTCCCCACTGGCACAGTTGTAGAGTTGAATCTTCAGCACAGTGTCCAAGCCAAGTCCTCCACCACTCTCTCTGTGAAACCAGTGCTCTTTGCCCCTGC
The DNA here is from genome assembly GCF_019279795.1 of Protopterus annectens. Taxonomy (NCBI): domain Eukaryota; kingdom Metazoa; phylum Chordata; order Ceratodontiformes; family Protopteridae; genus Protopterus; species Protopterus annectens. Next base: position 170,647,678 of record NC_056727.1, on the reverse strand, counting down.
TCCACGCAGCTGACAGACACAACCTCTGAGATTTGATTTACACACACTCTCTCCTGGGAAAGGCTAGCACATATTTATTATCTATGCCCCATTCTCCCCAGACCATAAGGTTACACTGCCAGCAGACACTCCAAAGCCAGCCACTCTGAGGCTCTTACAAGGACACCCAATTATACTAAGTAAAATTAATATTAATACAAATAATAGTGTTTGAACAATGCAGTAAGGCTTTCAGGAGCAGCCACAGAGTCACCAAATGGATACGAGTACTCTCAAAGGTTAAAATATTCTCTAAAGGACCAGCCACATGGAACTCAGATCTGGCATGGATCTGATATGGCCAAACACTCCAGCATCGGATCCAAAGTCCAAGCTCCTCACCTACCCATAATGCCCCACCCTCCCTCCTCCCCTCAGATTGAGTTTGTTGTAGAACAGCACCAACCTAAATGGCCAAAATGCCTCTAAAACCTGGCACAACCATCTAAAAGCCCACATGCAGAAAGCTAGCCAGGATCAGAGGGTCTATATTTCTTCAGTTCAGTCCACTACACAGCCCAAAACAAGGCACGGGAATGAAGAGAGGGACGGTTGAAGATAAATGAAAAGCAACAACTCAGATGAAACGTTATGGTAAGTACATAACTTATTTACCTGAAGTTGCTGTTTCCTAGCTACCAACAAAAACTTGGAATGTCCTCATGGAAGGATATTCCGGAGCACTGCTGAGCCAAAAGATGCCCTACTCCTGGAAAGAAGATCCAATTTGTAATGAAAAATGCAAATATGTGATGAGGCCCAGGTCAGAGCAGAACAGATATCAAGAGAAACCCTGGACCAAAAGGCCACAGAAGTAGAGACTGATCTGGTAGAATGTGCCCAGACATGTCCTGGTAGAGACAAACCTTTGGCTCAATATGGCAAAGAAAATACACTCTGAAATCCAACGAGAAATGGTAACCTTAGAGACAGGCTTTCCCAAATAGGGTTTAGAAAAAGAGACTAAAAGCTGATACAATTTACTCAAGCTTTTGGTTCTGTGCAGATGGAAACACGGCTGCCTGTGCACAGCTAGAAAGTGCAATTTATACTCCCCTTTATTTTGGAAATTTGGAAAGAAGACTGGCAAATTAATGACCTGGTTAATATTGGATTCCAAAGCTACCTTCGGCAAGAAAGATGGATTGGTCTGTAGGGCCACTCTTTCTTTATGGAAAACTAGGTAAGAAGGCTTAATAAATAATGCTGGAAGCTCAGAAACCCTCTTGGCCATGGTAGTTGCCACCAAAAAGGCAGTCTTCCACAACAAAATCTGCAAATCAACTGAAGCATCTAGTTCAAACACAGGAGAAACAGCCTGCAGCACGAAGTTAAGGCCCCAAGGGCATGTGGGGTCCTCAACCAGAGGACTAAGAAGAAAGGTACCTTTCAGAAAGGCCTTACAAAGTTTATATGAAGCTAAGGAAGCCAAATTTTTGCCCACATGGAAATTGGAAATCGCCAACAACTGGACCTTAGCTCCACGATTAAAAATATCTGCCAAAAAAATCCAAAATGGCAGAGACTGACATTGTAAAAGGATCTAAGTCGATCGAAAAATACGTTCATCTGCTAGAGTAGATCTTCCTGATAGAAGTTTTATGAGCCGCAATCGGGATCTTCTTAACAGGAGAAGGAAGCCCGCGAGTCCTGGCTATCATGGAAACTGGAGTAGCCAAGCCTTGAGCTTTAGGCTGACTAGATCCGGGTGAGGAACCCTTGATGAGTGCATAATCAGATCCGAGACTGGATCCAGAGTCCAGAGAGGACACATTATATGAGTCCACAGAGTGGGGAACCAAACTTGATGAGGCCAGAAAGGGGCAATGAGGATAACTGAGCTCCCCAACTGCTGAGCTTTCTGAATGAACTTGGGAATAAGAGGAAGCAGAGGATAAGCATACAGTAGACTGGAAGGCCAAGCATGGACTAAAGCATCTCTGGGGGACTCCCCCAGAGGTGGGATCAGAGCAAAATACTCACTGCACTTCACACTGAAAGGAGAGGCGAAGAGATCGTAGCAAGGCCAACCCCACTTTAGAAAGATCTTGTCTGCTACTGACGGATTCAGAGACCACTCATAAGGCATCAGAACAGACCGGTGAACCTGTCCACCAGGATGTTGGACTTCCCCGGAATGTGTGTTGCCACCAGAAATGGCCGGTGGAAATCACCCACTCCCACAATCTCATGTCCTCGCAGCAAATGAGATAGGACCTGGAATCCCCCTGTTTGTTGATGTACCAGACTACAGACATATTATCTGTCTGTATGGCATCAGTCCCAGGAGGAAGAGAGGCATGGAGGGATTGTAATGCCAAAAGCAATGCCCTCATATCTAGGACACTGATATGCAGACTGGTCTCCAGAGCAGTCCATGTGCCTTGGACTGTCCTTCCCATGCAATGACACCTCACCCAAGCAGGGAGGCATCCATGGTCACTGTGGTCGTGGAAGAGGGAAGAACAAACGACCACCCAGAAGGAGGTCTGGGGATTGGAGCCACCAAAGATGGGAGTCCCTGCAAACATGAGACAGTCGAACAGGATGGGACAAGGGGAGGTCTAGCAAGTACCACTGAACCACTAAGGTCCACTGCAGGACCCTCATATGAAGGCACACAGCTGGAACAATGGTGATCGTGGCCACCATGGACCTCATCACCAAAAGAACTAAGCCCGACGGGGAAACTGGGCTTGAAGCATGTCCTGTATATGAAGACGGAGTGATGACAGTCTGTCTGGAGGCAGAAACACCTTGCCTCTTGTAGTGTCTAGTTGAGCACCTATGAAATCCAAAACCTGAACTGGTGTCAGGTGAGACTTGTTGAGATTTATGGTAATACTCAGGGACAGGGCTATACGAAGAAGATAATCCCTGGTCTGAATTAACTGATGCCTGGAGGGAGTGGAGAGGAGCCAATCATCCAGGTAGGGAAAGACCCGAAATCCCTGCAGGTGAGCCGCCACTACCACCATTACTTTGGTAAACACCTGGAGGCAGTGGTGAGTCCAAATGGGAATACTCTGAACTGAAAATGACTGGCTCCCAACTGGAAGCAGACAAACCTCTCAGAGTGCCTATCCATCTTGACATGGTAGTACATGTCTTGGAGGTCCACCAAGCACATCCACTCATTCATCTGCAGAAGGACAGAATGGAGTGAAGGGTTGCCATCCGAAACTTTGCCTTGGCAAAGGACAGGTTTAGAGTCAAAAGATCCAGAATGGGTCTTAAGTTCTCAGTTTTCTTTGGCACCGAAAATAACCTGGAATAAATACCTGATCCAGACAGGTCTGGGAGAATGGGCTGGATAACTTGTTTTGTGAGCAGCCTGTCAATTTTTATGGCTGCCTCCTCCCACTGACCAGGTGGAATGTCTGGGTGGTGTCTGGGTGGAAAGGGGTGATGAAGAAAGGGGGTAGAGTAATGTCTGGATATGATCTGCAGAACCCAATGATCATTCTAATGAACTGGGTGCAGAGATAAGTGCCCCCAACTGCTTCCAGAGATGAGCAGTTTGGCTCAACGAATCGTTTTTCCAAACAAGGTGGAACCGTCATAGGAAGCGTTCCTGAAAGATGCCTTGAAGAGCTCCGAAAAGACACAAAACCAGAACCAGGTGTGTCACCTAATGGCCACGTCAGTCCCCAAAAACCCTTGAGACACCCCAGGTAGCATGTGAGAAGCCTCATGAATGTATTCAAAATAGAAGTGAGGGTGGCCATACAGGAGGAGAAGACCTTCTTCTCCTCTGCCGACATGGACCCTGGGTCAGACTCAGTGACCTCCCTGACCAAGTCCCTCTGCAGTCTGATTACATGTGTCAAGTAATTCAGCGCATGTAATGCAAAGGTGGCTGAAGCGTAGGTCTGCCTCCTAAAAATGATCCATCGCTTGAGACTCCCTGTCTGGAGGCTGGACTGAGGAGCTCCTTCTTAGTGGCTGCCACAACTACCATGGCATCGAATGGGGACCCCTTAGACCCATTGGGCTTGTCAGAGAGGGCTGTAAGAACCTTGTCCAGGCACCTGTGGATGAGCTCAACCATGTCTGGTTACTTTTATGCCCTAGTGGAAGATCCACTAAAGAATCCGCAGGGGGACACTCAGAAGGTAGAATGTCCTGTGCCAAATGCCTCCAGAAATACCAACCCATCAGGCTTGGGCTTGAGGGTGGACCATCAACCACTTTGGCGAAGGATCTCCATAATGTCCCCAAAAGAGACATCATCCAGGAGTGATCGGGGGAGCCCTCCCTTTCCTTGAAGTCAGTTTCATCAGTGACAGACTCTGGCAGGGAGCCTAAGTGCCTCTTCTTGCACATACACTTCTGATGGAGCTCCTCAGGGGGAACTCTGGGGAAGACTTGGAAGCTTCAGGGAGTTCCTGGATTGGAACCTCCTGGGGTGAACTGACAGCAGGCTGTTCCTGAGAGGGCAGGATGGAAGACTCCAGCCAAGAAAGCAAGGGAGCTAGGGAAGACTCCGAGGAAGAGAGTGACAAGGCTCTTGAAGGAGCCAAGAGGACCCTCTCCACCACCTCAAATGCCAAAGGTGAGCGGACTCCCAAAGGCAGAAAGTCTGGGGCTGAGGGTGGAGCTGGTGCCCAGCCTTCCGGTGCCAAGGCCCCGAGGGGAAGGGATGACCCCAAAAACCTCAAAGTTGACATTATCCCCTTGGATCTGACACCAAGGCTATGGCTCCAAGAGTCAGTCCACTCAGAAAACATCTGAGTCAAACTGCTCAAGGCAATGGTAGGGGTCAAGGTACCAGAACCATCAGTGCTGACCCCTCAACACCCAGAAACCTTGGACTCAAGGACTCCGAAACTGAAGGTCAGATTGGAGAAGGAGAGATAGGGAGGAAGGCAGACTGCATGCTCACAGCCCTGGCAGGGGATGGAGCAGGCAAGACTCCCAGTTGAATCTGGGCCCGAAGGAATTTTACCATCATCCTATCCACCTCTGCTTCAGACAGATTCCAAGTGGGCAGAACTGAAGCTGCCATTGACCCCAGCCTAGAATGGCACTGAGGAGAGATGGCAGTTGGGGACTGAGCCCGAGAGGTCTCCAGCTCTGGAGAGGTCTGGAGACCAGAGCTGAGGAGAACTCTGGCTTGGATCCAGGCAAGACTTAGTGGGAGACTCTTCTGGGGAACAGCGCTCTGGAGACCTCTTCCTAAGCTGATCCCGGTATTTAGTATGGGCTTTCTCGCCATCCCTGGACTTCTTAGTGGGATGTTGAGCCCCAGAAGCTGGGAGGAGGAAGAAGAGGCCTCTGCAGGTGGTGGGAGAAGGTCTTTTAAAATAAGCTTGTTCCTCCTGTCGATCAAAGCATGGGGGGGTTGAAGCCCATGCAGATCAAACAGGAGGAATCTAAATGGGACTCCCAAACAATGTACAGAGTGTGGGCATAGGAGGGTGGTAGCTTATGCCCACACTCTGCACACTTCCTAAAGCATGGCTTAGGGGTGTCAGCCATAGCAAAGGAAGGCCCAAAGCACACACACACACACACACACACACACACACATGCTAGGATAGGAAAGAAAGAGGGGGATTTTTTTTTTTTAACAGAGACTGATGCCGCGGCATGAAAAACAAAGATACAAGTTTGAAGGCTATATAACTAGAAGAGAAAAAGGAGAAGAATAAAAGCCCAAAAAAGGAACACTTACTTACTATGGAGCCTGGAGCAGTGGAACCCCGTGCTGTTCAAATAGAGCGATAAATGAAATTGGAGGGGAGGAGGAAGAGTGGGGCATTATGGGTAGGGGAGGAGCTTGGACTTTGGATCCGATGCTGGAGTATTCAGCCAAGTCAGATCTGTGCTGGATCCAAGTCCCTCAGGTTGAAGACCACATGAAAGCAACAAGCTCAGATCACTACTTTACTAATCTTACTATATTTTCCTGTCTGATCTAAAGAATTGCTATTCCCTGGTCACTTATTAGAACAAGACAAGATGAAGTAAGTGAGTGATCCTTCTATGTCAGGTTCCAAAAACAAACTGCCCTGAGACTTCAATTTCATCTAGTATTAAAACATCATTTTTGTCTTGGCTTACAGAATGACATCACATACATCTGGTCATCTGAATTCTGGTTCCCATATTATCCCCATTACTAGAAACTGAACCAGAATCTCACACATATGTGTTACCATACACACAGACAGAGCTTTGTAAGATGTGTTAGAGCATCTGGAAGTCATAAAACCATTTCAATACTTCTACCCTTCCATGGTAGCAATTATTTCACTGCTACAGACAATATAAGGATTCCAAGTTCTTGTTTTCCCAGACAATTTGTCTATGGCTGCAATCAGAACTGTAAGATACAATCTTCATGGCCTACCAGGCAATTTAATTTCAAGCTATTTTTCAAAGTTAGATGGACTGAGATTAACCTCTTCTCCTAGTATCCGCTGTTACAATATATTAATTTCAGCAGTTATAATACAGTGTGACATACAGGTCTACTTCTTTTGTGTCCCTCAGGACAAACTGTTAGCACATTTTAACATAAACAGCTTTACAGATACATTTTTCAACACAAGCATCTGTACAAATCAGTTTGATTTACAAGTGACATATAATTCTTTACAAAACTTCAGCTAGCTATGCTGGCATATGTTAAATATCCACTGCCCTACTTCTCCTGGTACAGTTGGCAATACCTCACACTGCCACATTGGACACTGTCAAACACTTAGCGTAAACTATTGTAGTAGACCATGATGATTTATGGATGAAATATTTAGGAATATACTCTGAAGTTAAAGTTAGACAGTAACTAATCAAACAATACTTACTGAAAAGAGAATTTGCTTTGTCAAGAATGACATACAGTGATGACTCATCCAATTCGCTACTACTAGTGATGGTCTCACCACAGCTTCACTCTGCTGGGATTCAAGGTTCCTTTGCTTCTTCTCTCACCAGAAGTAAAACAGTAGCACTAATCCCAAGATGAGAAGCAGGCCCTTTGGTGATCAGAAGTCTCATTGCAGATGATGCAGGGGTCTGTAGGCTTGTTGTAGCCTTTTCACAGTAGGTGCCTCGAATAGCAACTAGTCCAATCAGGAAAGTCCCACACAGATACTCACTGCCAAGTCAGAGACAGCCAGGAAACAATGACTCTCTCCTCCTTCCCTTACCAAGAGCAAAACACACAAATTCTACAATGGCTCCTCTGAAGCAGTTATCAGGTTTATAAATCAGTCTCCAGGAAATAATATCCCGATGCTCCTTCTCTCACCAGGAGCAAAGCAGAAGCACTAACCCAAAATGACTACTAAAAAGATAAATCTGGGCATTCCAATGACTGGAGGTCTTGGACCAGATGTTGCAGATTTTAAAGGTAAGATGGAAAAAATGTTACTTTCCAAAGATTTGCAGTGTGCACTAAACAGTTAGGAAGATATGAAAGAGGGAGCAACTCTAGTCCTAGCAGTCTAAGGGGAGAACCACTAATTTTAAAACAGCAAGATAAATCTGATGGAGTATTCTGGATCAAACTGAATGCAGTGAGGGCAAACATAAAATAGCTTAAGGGGAGTGACTTTACAAAATGTTAACTTTGTGCTTACTGACAATAGCAATTAAGAGAGGAGAGGGAAGGAATTACGTGGTCAAATTAAACAACTAAACAGATAGCAAGTTTAAGGACTCGACAACAGCAGAGTGGGGAAAAACAGCTTTGTTTTCTTACCTAGACTATATATGCAACAGAAAACAGAATTCAATTAAAACAGTGTAATGAAAATACACCACAAAATTCAAAATAGAAGAAAGCAATAAAGCAACACAAAATACAAGAAAGCAATGTAAGGAAAAACAAACTAACTTCATTCCAGTCTATGGCAGAGTCTGAGTGAGCTTTTCCAGAAAATTCTTCCTTTACCTGAAGAAATTACACAGAACTCCCCCATTGGGCCCAAGAACTTTTGTACCATGGTTGATCTACTAATGTAGAGAGCACACAGAAACCCCCATAAATACATTTACTAACCCTCATTAAATACATTTACAATCTCAGCCTAATAATCAACATCTAATCCAACATCTGTAAATTTGCCTTTCATAGGAGGTTACTAGGCTATTGGCCCTGAGGCCCTTATAAGCTAGCCAAGAGTTTAGCCCATGTTTAGACACATCGACACCCAATGCTCCTGTCCAGCAGGGACATGGGTGGAATCCCAGGGGTATATTTTCTGTTTCCCATCCGGTTATCCAGGTTGTGCTTAAAAAGGGGTAAAGATGTACTCTGCTTAATGTGGAGAGGGAGTCTATTCATAGATGGGGGGAGTCTCTGGGACACATATCTGTCCCGCCAGCAAGTTTTGTTTATGTCACAGACCAGGTTGACACCATGCATGTGGATTATTAGAGTGGAGCTTAACTTGCGGATATGCAGCAGTCCCATCAAGGTGGGGTCCTTGATCACCTTGTATGCCAGACAGAGATCACCTCTGAGGAGTCTGTATGAGTCTGTATGAAACTGAGTAGAGGGATAGGGCTTTTAGCCTGTTTATGGTAAATGTTTGAGGCCCTGGATTCTCCTGGTGAGAAACCTCTGTGGTCTCTCCAGCTGCTACATGTGCTTTGCGAGGTACACGCCAAAAGGGGCATTGTACTCAATAATGGGCCTTATAAGGGAAGAATACATGGATGTTATGACATCCTTGTCCCTGGATGAGACACCCTTACTTATAAGGTGAGCCATGTAAAAGACTTTCTGTACAACGGAAGAAATATGGTGGTCAAAAGTCAGGTTGCCATCAACCGGAATGCCCAAATCCCTCATGACTGATTGCATGAGTTTAGGACATTATTAATGTGATAATTTGTGGGGACATCATTCTCCCCAAAGGGGATGATGCATTTTTTGGTATTTAGCTTGAGGCCATGTATCTGGTTCGGAGGATGTCCACATCACTAGAGGAATTGATGACAGCATGCAGCTTGCAGTTATCTGCAAACTTGGTTAGCCATAGCCAACTGGTTTTGGCCTGCACCTCAGAAAAGTATATCCCAAATAACAGAGGCCCCAAGACCAAACCCTGGGGTACGCCGCTTGCTACGGGTCTACTGCTTGAGGCGGCTTCCCCTATTTTGACTATGTGGGTTCTATCAGTGAGCCAGTTTGCTACCCATCTGGTAACATACGGATTGATGCCTAGTTGAGAGAGTTTATCTATTATGCCTGAGTGAGGAATAGTGTCAGAGGCTTTGGCCAAGTCAAGGTAGGCGGTGTGCACTGTCTTCCCCTCTTCCATGGCTTTGGTGACCGTCTCACAGAAGACAACCAAATTTAGCAGCTTCCTTTGATGAAGCCAAACTGCATGGGATCAAGTATTTGGAGGTTGCCAATGTCCTTGTTAATAAGGTCCATGATAATCCATCCATGGCCTTGCAGATCAGCCTAACTAGCCTGATCTGCAAGGCCATGGAACAGATTATCATGGCATCGCCTGATCTGCAAGGCCATGATAATCCATTCCACAGCCTTGCAGATCAGGTTAGTTAGGCTGATGGGTCTATAATTTCCTGGATCGGTGGACGCTCCACCTTAGTGTAAAGGGATGACAGTGGTTGTCCTCCACTAAGCTGGGATGAAGCCAGTACTCAGGCTTTGGTTGAATAGGGTGCCTAATGGTGCTGCAAGTTCCCGCCTGAGTTCATGTAGGATGCAGCCTGGGATGTTATCGGGTCCCATGGAGGCTGTATTTTTTGCCTTTCAGAGAGCAGTGACGACCTGCTTGCCAGATATAAGGGGAAGGGGGCAGGTACTGGGGATGTCCTGATTAACTGATGGGGGGCAGAGGAGTAAAGTTTTCACTGAATCTGTCAGCCAGCAAGTTTGCTATATCTACGGCATTTGTATATGTGGTGTCCTTGACCACAACTTCTGAACAGATCTGGGTACTTCCTTTGAGGTTGCAGACATATGTGAAGAAGGCCTTATGATCACTCCAGTAGCTCTACTTGACAGAGGCACTGGGAACTATGCCAGGGTAATCCTATAGGCTAGGGTTGTAAATACTTTAGGGCCATTAGCCCAGTACATACCTATGAACCTATGAATGTCTCTAATAGATGTGGCCAATTTGAACTAAAAGTTTGCTTTGGAGGATTTCACTAGTGCTCTTATTTGCTTGTTCAGGATTAGGAGACATTGTTTCCAATTGGGCACCTGCTCCTTCTTGGTCTTGGACAGCAATTGTTCCTTTTGTTATAGAGTTTAATTATTGCAGATATCCACCAGACAGGTTTACTCTTCCTTGCAGAGGATAATTTAGTCCTGTTGGGTAATTCTGATTCCATGCATCTATATAAATGCTTGTACAGTGCTCTGGTGTAGTTTTGGATAATGGTGCCAGTTCTTACAGAAGGGGAGGGGGCTGTGAGGCTGTTTATACCATCCCTTAGGAGTCTGTAATCAGCTTTGAAGAAGTTTTTATGTCTGATCCTAGCTAGAGGGGGGTTGAGGGAGATGGTAACTTTGAAAGTGACCGCTTTGTGGTCAGACCTTACCAGGGAGGATGATACTATAGGGATACTGCAGTGGTTACTCATGTTGGTTAATACCAAGTCCAAGATGTTATCACACCTTGTGGGTGTACTGACTAGCTATTCCAAGGCATTTGCATTGACAAATTCAAGGAATCCTCTTGGCATTTGTGTTCTGGCATAAATAGTTCTTCCAGTCTATGTTTGGGAAGTTAAAGTCACGCAGGATCAGAGTAAAGGGTTGAACCTTGATAGATTCGAACAGGTCCAAATAGGCGGATTGGGTATCTTGAGTCAGATTTGGGGGCCAGTAGCTAGCTATGATTTGAATAGAGGTCTTGTCAATGGTTAACTGCACCTGGAGTGTCTCCTCTGCATCATACTATTTGACCAGCCTGGAGGTGTGTATGTCTTTAATGTATATTGAAACTCCATGTCCTTTGGCTTTACTAACCACAGTTTGGGGTTTGAATGTATGACAGGATGAGTAACCAGGTAAGGCTGGGGGTGCTTTCTGCAGCTTTGAACCAGGTTTCTGTGACTGCACAAATGTCAGCATTTTCCAGGGTTAGGAATGCTTGCAATGAGTGGAGTTTCATGGTTAGACTACTAGTGTTTAGCAGCATGACCTTTAATTTGTGTTTTGTTGAAATTTTTATGTTGGTAGTTTTAACCTCATCACTTTTCCTAAGAAAGGCACTATAGGGGAGGCAACAGCCTTTGCCAGAAGCCTAGGTGAGACAGATGCAGGTCATCTCTGGCAAAACATTGTGGTCTGTCAATCACATCTTCCCAAGCTGTCAGGTACTGGATCCCCCTGGAATGACATCAGAAACTAAGCCAATTGTTAAAGCCAATCAGTTTTTGTTCATATTGAGGCATCATTCTGGGTGATGGCAGAATGCTGCTTAAGGCTAGGGACATACCTACCCGGGACACAATCAGTGAGCTCAATCATGTCTCTCTTCATATAGTACAAAGAGGTATGTCTCAAGTCATTCACACCAATAAGGAGTATGACATAGTCATAACAGTACCTGTTATTGAGAGACCTGAGTGCATGTGTGATATGGCGGACTCTGGCACCTGACAGACAATTAACTAACTTTCTCCTTATCCAGCCTGGTGAGAGGCACATCTGTGTGTCTCACAATGGAGTCTCCTATGACTAATATGTTGGATTTATGGTGAAGCCTTAGTGGTTGTGAGGCACAGGTGTGTGGACTATGCATAAAAAAAACAGCTTTAAGCAGACCTCATAAAGATTAAACACAAGGCTCAGCACCAATAAACTTCTACACAATCAAAAATAAAAGAATGCTATGTTACAAAAAAAAACCTATCTAAAGACCCTGACTTATTTCTAATCAAAGACACTGACGACAGCACTGAATCCACAACTTTGTCACATGTGTTGCCAAAGAGCCCAAACCCTCCACAGCTACTCAATTCTCTCCATTTCTATCCATTCTACCCTGGGCAAAATACTTGAAAAACTCATTTTCAATTAACTTACCTCCTACCAAGACAAATACCACTTTTCACAAAAACAGCATGGATTCTGGGCAGGTACAAGCATTATAACTGCTCTGCTGACCCACATATGACATACTTATCAACATGGATAAAGATAATCTCAGTAGGGCAATCCTCATTGACCTAACTCGAGCATTTGACTTGGTTAACTGTTCCATTTTTCTGGCACACCTACAAGACATCCACCCTGTGGCTCAAAGATTTTCTTACCAACAGATATTTCAAGAGGTTCCTTCTTATCCAATGTAGTCTACACTCACTCACTCAGGTGTCCTCAGAGTTCTGCTCTGGCCCCTTTACTCTTCTTCATCTTTATAAATAACCCCCCCAAACTTCCTCAACTACAGCTCCTTTTATAAGTAAGTGACATGGTCATCTATAGAAATAACCTTAATTTCAACTTCGTAAAAAAAAAAAAACAGCTTTAAGCAGACCTCATAAACACTAAACACAAGGTTCAGCACCGATAACTACTACACAATCAAAAAAAAAAAAAAGAGAGAGAGAGAGAGAAAGAATGTTATATGTTACAAAAAACAAACAAACAAACAAAAAAAAAAAAAACGATCTAAAGACCCTGACCCTAGCTGCTGCATTTGTTGTTGAGGGGAGTGGTGAAAAGATCACAAGCATGGCTGGCCCCATTCGCGAAAAATTAACTCTGCAACTTCCTGTTTCAGGGACCACTAGTGAGGCATCAGAATAGCCCTTCTGAGCTTATCCACTATCACGGTGCATTGCAACCAGAAAGTGTTGGGAAGACATTGCCCATTGCCATACTCGTAGAGCATCTTGGCACAAGGGATAAGACCTGGTTCCGCCCTGTTTGCTGATGTGCCACACTACTAACATATTGTCTGTCTGAATCACTACAGTCCCTGTAGGTAGAAAGTCTTGAAGTGCTTGCAACGCCAGAAGCACCACTCTCATCTCTAGGATATTGATGTGCAAGTGGTACTTGTGTTTTTGCCAAGTCCCTTGAACAGTCTGTCCCAGATAATGCCCTCCCATCCTATCTGGGAAGTGTCCATGGTCACTGTGGATATGGGTTGGGGGGCTAGAAATGACCTACCTATTGATACCAGAGGGGAATAAAGCCACCATACTAAGTCCTTCTTGCAAGACTCCGTGATCCACATCTAATCTGACATTGGCAAATCCTGGAATGACCATTGAGCAAAAAGGAGCCACTGCAGAATTCTCATGTGGAAGCGTGCCATAAGGACCAGAATAATTGCTGCAGCCTTCAAGCCAAAGACCTTGAGGACAAATTTTGCCTGGATTCTCTTGTTTGCCAAGAGGATTGAAACTTGACGAATGGTTAAAACTTTTGTGAGGCAGTTTTGCTATCATAGCCCTTGTGTCGAAATCTGCGCCTATAAATGAAATATACTGACAAGGCAACAAGGCAGACTTTTCGTAGTTTATGGTGATGCCTAGTTGTTTACAGGTGTGAATTGTGGAGTACCATGCCTCGATGAGTTGATGCTTGGTGGTGGCAGTGAGGAGCCAGTCGTCTAGATATAGAAACACCCAGATTCCTAAATGCCTCAGGTGAGCGGTGACTACTGCTATACATTTGGTGAACACCTTGGGGCTGTGGTGAGACTAAAGGGCAGAGCTCTGAACTGGTAATGACTGGCTCCCAGCCGGAAGTGCAAGTACCTCCTGGACCGCCTGTCCATTTTTATATGGTAGTACAAATCCTGGAAATTGACAGAGCACATTCAGTTGTCCTGACCCATAAAGGGAAGAATGGACTGCAGTGTTACCATCCAGAACTTCATTTTTATTTAGACTGATTTGTTGAGTTTGCTGAGATCTAAAATGGGTCTCCAGTCCCCTGTCTTTTTCAGAACTAAAAAGAACCTTGAGTAAGTGCCGGATTCAATTTGGTCTGTGGGGACTTCTTGGATGGCACTTTTTTCTAGCAACCTTTGAACCTCTAGGTTTGCTTGATCCTGAAGACTGGGTGGAATGTCTGGAATTGCGTTTTAATTTGGTGGAGAGGGTGGTTGGGGGAAGGGAATTTTGTAACCCCTGGATATTATCGACAGTACCCAGGTATCTTCCATGATTGATTGCCAGGCTTTGGGGTACTGGGATAATCTGCCCCTGCCTGCCTCCATAGGTGGACATTCAGGCCTCCTTTCAGGAGCACTGGAAAGGCCTGCCAGAGAAGGTATCTCTGTCGGCCTGATTCTGCGGACGCCCCTGCCGCGGTGTCGGCACCTTCCATTGTTGTTTCCCCCTCTGCCCCTGGGGGAACTGTCTCCCTGAGTGTCAGGTGAAAATCCCTGGGATTTCTGAACCACATCTTCTAACCCTTGGGATAAGGTCTAGAGGGGGTGGAAAAACATACTCCCATGGCAGACAGAGTTTTGCCATCTTGTTCACACCTGGTAAGCATCTTTTTTACCTGAGGCTTGAACAGCAACAAGCTGTCAAAGGGGGTGTTGGTAAAGGAGGACTTGAAGGGCTCCGCAAATTGACAAATGCCCATCCAGGAGTGCCTGCGCAAAGCAACTCCTGTGCCTGTTACCCTACTCGCTCCACCTGCTGCGTAGGGGATCAGCCGCATGGAGGAGTTAACTGTAGATGTCAAGGTTGTAAGCTGTGAAGCCGCCTTGCTCAATGCTCCTTCAGCTGTAAGATCCTGTAGGGTATCTCCTAGTTCCTTCAGGAGATCCCTTTGATGGTGTGTAAAGTGAGACCAATAATTCAGTGACCTGAGAGTAAAGGCCGCTGAAGCAAACATATGCTTCCCATACCTGTTCATTGTATGAGACTCTTTGTTCAGTGGATGGACAGAAGAAGAAGTCTCCACTAACTCTTTCTTGGTGGCTGCCACCACCACCATGGCATCAACAGGCACACCCTTTGATAGAAAAGACCTATCCTCTGGAGCAGTTATGAATTTATTAGGCCTACTCGGAATTGGCTCCATAGTCTCTTGGGAGCTCCAGGCCTTTCGATTCACCAAAGCCAGTAGAAGGTCGAAAGGAGGGGACACCCAAGAGGTGGAGAGTTGGGAACCAAATGCATCCAGGTACACAGACTCATCCTCAGAAGGGCAAGGGAATTCCGGACACCCCTCTAAATATTTCCAGGATGTCTGAAAAAGAGACATACTCAGAGGGGGACCGTGGGGACACTTCTGAGTCCTCCAAGTCTGTGTCCAAAGTGAGGGACTCAAAGGAGTCCAAATGCTTCGTCTTGCATTTTGTCATCTGAAGGACCTCCTCTGAGGGATGCTCAGGGGAGGTTTCGGAACAGGTGAGGTCGCCCAACGGGGCATCCTGGAGCATGGGTTCCCTACGCCTGGGGGGGGAGGGTGATCAGAGGCAGATTCAGGCACCGAAATTGTAGGAGCCAATGGAGCCGAAGGTGGAGCAGTCGCAGGGGACAGCACGATCATCACCTCAAAGGCACTGTGGTCCTGGCTCAAAAGAGTTCCTGGCTCCAAAGAGTCTGGAGACCCACTCTTAACCGAGGGCGATGGCTCTGAATGTAGGAGCCGAGCTCACCTGTGCTGAAGCACCGAGAGGGAGAGCGGGGTCAAACAAGGGTCCAATGCCGCTCCCCCCTTGGAGCCGACAAGAGAGTATCAGCCCCCAGATCCTTCGATAAACCAAGATAATGAAGAGATCGGAGCGGTGGTCAGAACAGATAGACCAGTGGTGGTCCCAGGTGCTGGTGGTTCCACCACAATGACATTCATGCACTCTGGCTCTGAACTCAAAGGAGTCAGAGGAGGAATCAATAGTGGTGCGGCCTGAGGTGTCGGCGCCAAATCCTTGTGGGCTGGGCTTGATAATAATATAGCTAATGCCTGTGTCTTGAGAAGCCTCTCCACCACCCTCTCCAAATCATGATCCGAAAGCCTGGATGATCGAGAGGAATGAGAGGAAGACTGATGACTGCCTGCCACAAACTGCAACAGTGGGGATTGTGGAACAGACCTCACCGGCTCCAGAGAGGGAGACCTGGTTCTCTTGAGAGTCTTGACTGGATCAAAACCACTGATGGAGCTGCCGGAGAAAGAGGTTTGTTGGAACCAATGCTCGGATCAGACAGACTCGCATGTTTATCCTTGGACCTTGATGGCTCCGAGGTAGGAGCCAAGGAAGGTGATGGCTTAGGTGACATATCTTCTTTCTTTGCTGGCTGAGAACCCTCAATAGCCACATCAAAAGGGCTCTTAAGCAAGCCTTGTAAAATCAACTTATTCATTCTTTCCTGCAGGACCCAAGAACTAAAGGCTGTACACCTGCAGGACTCATGTTCTGTATGTCAGAACATGAGTCCTGCAGGTGTACAGCCCCTATGCAATAGACACAGCTTGTGTGCTCGTCTGTAAGGGACATCTTCTGGCAGCACGAATCAGACTTCTTAAAACCTGAAGGTTTTGACTCCTTCGGTTCCTTAGACATACTAGGTAAAGGAAAAAAAGACCAACAGTGACAAAAGTAATAAAGGAAACTTTAAACTCTAAACTATTTAAATTCAAAAGCTTTTTTTTTTTTTTTTTGAAGAGAAAGGAGGGAAGGGGAAGAGCCTCTAAGTTAAACAGCGACTCCCCCAACCCAGGAGAGCCTCTAACTTAAACGGCTGCTCCTATAAGAAAGGAGAAAAGGGAAAGGAAGGAAAAAAAAAGAAGTTATGTACTCACCATAACGTTCCATCTGAGTTCGACTTCATTTGTCTTCAACCTGTGGGTACTGGATCCGTATCGGATCCGAGCTGGCAATTTCACTAGCATCTCATCCGAGCTCCTCCCCTTATCCATAATATACCTCCACTACCTTCCAACCCCCAGATCGAGTTTGCTGCCACTTATACTGAGAACCCAACCTGAAAAAAACACCTTACGCACCTAAAACTTCAGCCAAACAGGCTGTTTATATGGTAAGGTCAGGGGGAAGGAGGAAGGGACGGTTGAAGACAAATGAAGTAGAACTACTCAGATGGAACAGTACGGTGAGTACATAACTTCTTTATCTGAAGTAGTTTACTTCATTTGATCTTTAACCTGTGGGACAGAGTCCCCAGCTACTAACCTCCTGGGTGGCCCTCATGGAAGGATATTCCAGAGCACAGTGGAACCAAAGGATGCTCTTCTTCTAGAAATCAAATCCAATTTATAGTGAGAAATAAAGGTATGAGATGAGGACCAAGTAGGTGCAGAACAAATATCATCCAATGAGACTATCAACCAAAAGGCTGCAGAAGTAGCCACTGACCTAGTTGAACGAGCTTTCACCTGACCTGGAGGAGACAAATCTTTATCCTTACAGACCAGACCTGAAGGATGCACAAGGAGATCTACCTAGCGATGGTGACCTGGGAAACAGGTTTACCCCAAAAGGGTTTAGAGGAGGACAAAAACAACTGATCAGATTTACGAAAGGTTCTAGTCCTGTGTAAATAGAATCATAACTGTCTATAAACATCCAGCAAGTGGAGTCTGTATTCCATTTTGTTAGCAAAATTTGGAAAGAAAACAGGTAAATTAATGGTCTGATTGATGTTAACTTGTGATGCTACTTTGGGAAGAAAGGAAGGATTGGTACAAAGGGAAACACTGTCCTTATGGAAAATCATGTATGGAACTTTAATAGAGAACACTTGCATTTCTGAAACTTTTAGCATAGGTAATAGCCACTAGAAATGCTGTTTTCCAAGACAAAACTTAAGATCCATGGTTGCTGCAGGTTCAAATGGTGGAGCGACCAAAGCTTGAAGAACCATAGTAAAGTCCCATGGGGGAATAGGATCTTTGACTGGAGGTCGTAATAGTAAAGTACCTTTAATAAAATCTTTACACAGTCTGGAAGAGGCTTGAGAGCAGAATTCTTGCCCACGTGAAAATGAGAGATGGCAGCTAGCTGAACTTTGATAGAAGAAGAGCTAGCTCCTGGTTGAAAAATATTTGCTAAATCATCGAGAATAGCTGAAACAGGAGCCATGAAAGGGTCTAATCTCCTTTGAGAAGCCCAAAAGAAAAAACATGTCCATTTGTTATGATAACCTTCCTGGTGGAAGACTTATGAGCTGCCACCAGAACAAACCTGACTGAAGAGGATAATCCAGGAGTCCTAGCAATTAGCGGAACTGGAGCAGCCAAGTCGTGAGCTTCACACTGTGCAGGCTCGGATGACGAACCCCCGAGGGGTGTGAAATGAGATCCTCAATGGGATCCAAGGTGGGGCTAGAAGATGAGACCAAAGGAAGGGAAACCATACCTGCCAAGGCCAAAACAGGGCAATGAGGATCTGCTCCCCAGTCGACAAGCTTTCTGTACAAACCTCGGAATAAGGGGTACGGGAGGATAAGCATACAGAAGACTGGGAGGCCAAGTATGGACTACAGCATCTCTGGGGTCTCCCCCAGCTGTGGGTTCAGAGTGAAGAACTTGCTGCACTTTGTGTTGGAAGGAGATGTGAAGAGATTGCAACAAGGCTGACCCCACTCCAGAAAGATCTGCTATGCTACTGAAGGATTCAGAGACCACTCATAAGGCATCAGTATAGTCCGACTTAACCTGTCCGCTAGGATGTTGGACCATCCCGGAATGTGGTTGCTGTCAGAAAGTGACCAGTGGAGATTGCCCATTCCCAAACTCTCATAGCCTCCTGACAAAGGGGGTAAGATCTGGTCCCTCCCTATTTACTGACATACCACACCACTGACATGTTGTCCGACTTGCAATAGTTCTCTGAGGAAGAAAGGCATGAAGAGCCTGCAACATTAAAAGGAACGCTCTCATCTCCAGAATGTTTATAAGCAAACTGGTCTCGATATAAGACCACAGGCCTTGGACTGTCCTGCCTGAACAATGCCCACCCCCACCCAAGTTGGGAGGCATCCGTGGTCACTGTGGCTTGGACAGGAGCTGGAACAAAAGGTCATCCCTCCAGAATTTCTAGAGAATGCATCCACCAAAAAGGGATGACCTGCAGACTCGACTGAGGTATACTGGATGTGACAACGGAAGATCCAACAGGGACCATTGCACCACTAGAGTCCACTGTAGTACTTGCATGTGTAACTGGGTGCACAGAAGAAGCATTATGGTTGCTGCAATAGAACCTAGTGCCCTCAAAACTGATTCTGCTGAGGGAAGGAGAAAACAGTAGATGAAGGAAACATGCATCCTTAGGTTTCGAACTCTCTGTGGTCAGGAAGGTTTTTGACTGTAGTGTGTTGATCTATGCCCTTATGTAGTCTATCACCTTGATGGGATTCAGAAGAGATTTGGATGTGTTGACTGTAATTCATAAGTGGAATGCAGGTTTTAGGAAATAACCCCTGATTTGGCAAAGTAGAGACTAGGTGGGCGCAATAAGGAGCCAATCGTTCAGGTAAGGGTAGACCTGAATCCCCTGAAGCCTCAGGTGAACTGCTACTACTGCCATCACTTTGACGAACACCCTGGGGTCTGTGGTGAGACCAAAGGATACGGCTCAAAATTGGTAATGACTGACTCCTAGCTAGAAGTGGAGGAACCTCCTGGAGCTTCTGTGCATCTTTATGCGATAGTAGGCATCCTGGAGGTCGAATGAGCACATCCAGTCACTCTCTTGCAGGTATGGCATGATGGACTGTAAGGTGACCATCTGGAACTTTTCTTTGGCAACTGACAGGTTCAGGGTAGATAGGGGACATAAGGTCCATTCTGGACCTGTTTTCTTTGGCAACAAAAATAACCTAGAGTAGATACCAGATCCAGACTGATCTGTGGGGAAGAGTTTGATGGCTCGTTTCTCTAACAGTTTGGAAATTTCCCATGCTGCTGCCTCCCTTTGCACGGGTGGTATGTCCGGGAGGTGTTTAAGAGATTTGGGAGGAACCACAAACAGGACTGAGTATCCTCTTGAAATTGTCTGAAGCATCCAGCGGCCTGATGTTACAGACTCCCATGTTGCCAGGTGCAATGACAAGCGACCCCTAACTGCTTCCAGAGCAGAGCAGTTGGGCAACCCCTCAGGGTTGCTGCGGGTTCCTGTCCGAGAATGGTTCTCAAGACCCAAAATTCCTCGGACACCCTCTGCCTCTGGGCCAGCGCCTATCCTGTCCCCCTCTGTCTCTAGGGGAAGAAGAGCCCTGAGTGTCCTGGGAATATTGAGACTTTCGGAATCACATCTTCTTTTGCCCTCACTGATTCCGGGAAAAAAGATCTTTGAGGGTTCGAGAAGCGGATTCCGATGGCAGACAGTGTCTTCCCATCTTTCTCACTCTGGACCAAGATGTCCCGGATGGTCTTACCAAAAAGGGTAGAACCATCATAAGGGGCATTTGCAAAAGATGCATTGAAGGGTTCCGAGAACTGACATAATCTGAGCCAGGCGTTCTGCCTCATGGACACGCTGGACCCAGCTGCCCTAGCCACTCCTTCAGTAGCATGTGAGAAAAGTCGTATGGACGTGTTGGAAACCGCTGTCAAACTGGCCATCCTCACGGATAACGTGTCTCTGTCCTCCTCCAATATGGACTTTGGGGGAGACTCAGCCAGTTCCTTTACCAGATCGCGCTGTAGTCTAGTAATGTGGGCCAGGTAGTTCAGCACCCTGATGGAAAACGTCGCTGACACATAAACCCGCTTCCCTAAGCGGTCCATCATCCTAGACTCTCGGTCAGGGGGATGAACCGAGGAACTCTCCTGGGCTAGTTCCTTTTTGGTGACTGCTGCCACCACAATAGCGTCTACAGGGGACCCTTTGTTCCACGCTGGTCTGTCGGGGGGGCTCAAAATTTTGTCTGGTGGTTTTGGGATTGGTTCCACGGTGTCCGGCTCCACCAGGGGATCTGCAGGAGGGGACACCCAGGAAATAGATGGGCCCATGCTGAAAGCCTCCAGGAACATGGAGTCATCCGAGGAAGGTTTTAGGGCGGACTAACCTCTCCGCTGGTGTAGGATTTCCTTGATACATCCTCGGGAGGTGATCTGGGCGAACCTTTCTCATCATCATCCAAATTCGTGTCCTTGGTGAGGGACTTGGGGGAGTCCAAGTGCCTCCACTTACACATATGCTTGCGAGGCACATTTCCGGTGGGGCTCTCCAGGGGGAACTCGCAAGCCACTTGTTCCTCAGGGGGAACCGCCTGGGGCTCCTCGAGCACAGGCTGTCCCTCAGATAAAATTATGGGATTTGCATGCAAAGCTGAGGAAGTTGGGGCAGAGTCTGAGGAAATAGTCAAGGGTCTCGATCCAGTGGTGAGAACCCTTTCTACCATGTCGAATGCCAAGGAAGAACATGCTTCCTGGGCCACCAATGGGGAAACCGCTCTCCCCGAACCGACGCAAGAAATCGGAGCCAGACCCAAAGTGGACGGAGCTCCAAGGGTGGGAACTTGGCCTGACAACATTGGAGTTGATGGAAAAAGTTCCACTGCCTCAGATCTGACACCCAGGCTCCGGCTTGAAGAGCCACTTCCTGATCCGAACTGGTCAGATCTGACACGCTCCAGGCAGCTGTCTGCACTGACAGTTCCCGTCTCCTTGACGCAGACAGCTGCCTGGAGCGTGTCAGATCTGACACGCTCCAGGCAGCTGTCTGCGTCAAGGAGACAGGAACCATCGATGCCAACCCCTTGACTAAGGCCATCCTCAGATCCATGTACTCCGAACCCGGAGGTTGGATCAAAAAAGGAGAAACTACCATGAAGAAAGGAAGCGAACCCCTCCTCCAGAGGGAGAGGGTGCTGGCAAGACTCCCATCTGGATCTGTGTATGAATGAACCTCCTCCTCATTTTACCTATATCGACTTCGGAAAGGCTTCATGTGGACCGTGACAAGGCCATGGACTCCGACCTGGTGGGTTGAGGAACCGAGGTCCTAGATGGTGGTCATGGCTCCTCCGGCTCCGGGGAAAATCTGGGAGAAAAGAGCAAAGGGGAGTTATGGTGCTTAGTCTGACTCTTGGCAGGAGTTCCTGATGCTTAAAGGTCCGAGGACCTCTTGCATTTCTCTATCCAGTGCTCTCTCTCCTTCTCTCTGCCTTTCCTGTACTCTGCTTCTGCAGGCTTAGAAGTGGGAGTGAGCCATAGCCTGGAAGGGAGGAGAAGGAAGGACAAGAGTGGAAGGAGAGGTGGCGACAGCAACCACTGTGACCGAAGCAGTAGAGGAGGCAGCCACCTCTGTGGTAGGTAGAAGGCCTTTCAAGGCTAACTTGGCCCATCTATCCTTGATGGCTTGCGGGTTGAAACCCACACAAATGGTACAATCAGTGTTTAAATGGACTACACTCAAACACATCACACAAAGAGTGTAGCCATCAGCGGGTGACAATTTGTGGCCACACTCAGTGCACCTCTTGAAGAACGGCTTAGGATCAGCCATGTCTCACACAAAAATCCTTATGAAATTCTAACACACAATATAGAAAAAGAAAAACTATTTTCTACACAGACCCACTCACCACACTCTCAGAAGGCACACAGAACAGTGGGGGGAGACAACTATACACCAATTAACTAAAGGACTAAAATTACACAAAAAAAACTAACACACGATGCACCAGCATGGGGAGGAAGAGAAGGAACCTACACTAACAAACTACACTCAAACAACTTTCACAAACCACTAGAATATCAGAACTACCCAACTCACAGACTCAGAGCTCAGGATCACGATGCTTATGGAAAGCTGTGGCAAATGAGATCTGGGGGTTGGAAGGTAGTGGAGGTGTATTATGGGTAAGGGAAGGAGCTTGGAGCTCGGACCAGATGCTAGTGAAATTGCCGGCTCGGATCCGATATGGATCCGGTACCAACAGGTTGAAGATCAAATGAAGTAAACTACTTCAGATCAAGCCCTTAAATGAAGACGGGGCTAATAGAAAAGAACAGAGAACCCTCTAAGTCAAAGAGATTCAAGGAAAGGGTTAGGCCTGAGGGAAAGGAATAACGGTCACAACAACAAAAGGCAGAAGCAGGAAGGTTACAAAAGGTGCTAGCATAAGGAGAACACACTCTAAGACTATAGTTATAGAAAAAAGCTATTTAACTTCAAAAAACTTTGTCAAAAGCAAAAAGAAGAAAATACTTAGCCTGAGCCAGTAAAAGCAATCTCAATGCTGCAAATGGCAAATGAGATCTGGATAACTACCACTAGGCATGTTGGGATAGGGGCTAGCCTCGAGCTAGTAAGAAGCTCTCGAGCTATAGTATACAGCCGAGTCAGAGCTGAGGACCATCTCCAAACCCAACCAGCAAGAAGGAGGTGAGATAGGACAACATAACATCTGTTATTTTATTTTATTTAGATTTTTTAACCTGGTAGTATACTAATCAATACAGACCAATTTTCGGCTCAGCCCAGGTGAAAAACAAAACATTTCACAAACAAAACATGCAGAAATGTAAGCAATAAAAGAACAGTTCAGACTACATAGAAAACAACTGTGTACATACATTCTATTGAACAAGTACAGTGCAATGTGCAATCAAGCAGAGTGTAATGTACTGTATACACATTAGTTTCTACAGTGAGTCAATCTTCAGTGAATCTTGTGAGAGAAGAGACTCAGAAAGGATATAGGTTGGTGATAAGTCTTGTGTTGATGTGGGAGCATTTGGCTTAGATGAAGAAGTGCTTTTTCAGTTACATTATAAATACGGAAGAAGTGTTGATTTTCTTAATGTCTACGGAGAAAACTTGCCAAGGAGTAGTTGCCTAACAGGAGAAAGCATGTGCAGTGATGTGGAGTTTGGTTCTAGGAGTAATGAGAGTTAGTGTGGCTTGTGAGAAGTGTCCCAGGTTGTATGAAGACTTTTTTTTTGTGATGCCTAGTTGCAAGGGGAGTTATTCTGAGTCCAAAAGATTAGTTGCTTCCTCCCCGGATCTGCGAGGGCTGCTATAACCACAGAAGTATCACTTATTCAACTTAAATAAGACCTAGCACTGTCTGCTAGTGCCGCAGAGAAAAACACTACCATCTTGCAAACTTTTCCAAATAAAATCACTCACTTCATTACGAACACACCTAGGTGTGAACACCACTGTGATAATCTCAAGAAAGACAAACAGCTCCCCATTCAAGGGTAAGCTAAACTCCTCCTTGACTCTCTTCTCTTAAAATTGCTACACCGAGACACTCCATCATCTTTTAATAATGAGGCTAATTACATTCAATCAAAACTACAACCTTAGAAGTCAAGCCTCTAATCCCCTCTCTACTAACGCCAGCAAAAAAACTGCACTCCATTCGCAACAGCTTCTCTATTTTTGCATCTAAACTCTGGCCATCACTGTCACACTAGAGTACAGACTACATGGACTACAAACAATTCAGACCTCAGTTCAAACATTACCTCTTTGAACATTTTACGTACAAATGCCAAATCACTGTTCATATCTCTAAGACCTCCATTCTTCCTTCTAGTCTTTTACTGGCTACTCACTAAATCTGAGTGGCATATATAATGCACTTCTCCCCCACTCTGTTCTCTTCTATTACATTCTCTCAAGTCACTCATACTCCTTTAGTTTTCACTATCTTACAACCACACTATACTTTATCCTCTTTCCTCATACAATCCTTTATACTTCTCCCACACAGTATCTACCTTCCTCAAACTCCCTCTAACTTAACAGCTTTATTTTTCACCTACCCACTATTTATAGTCATTCCACTTTTTGAAGCTTAACATTTCCGGGTCTTAACTTCTGCAAGTTAACATTTACACCAATCCATTTCATGTAAATATGTGTACTTTACAACTGAGTTTATTAGAATAGCATGTAATATAACATGCTGCCCTGCTTCTACATGTACTTAATTATACATACAGTACTTCCTCTATTTTGCCTTTGCCTGTTTTATATGCACATTGCATTTTTACTGTTTGCTGTCACTAGCTTGTTGATCACCCAAACTCAGCCTGCAATTGGTCACACTTGAGTGCTCCACCCAAACAAAAATAAAAGACAGTACAAGTTACCAGCATCAGCTGCCGTAAACAGTAGTTAATTAGTGCATACACTGCAGATGGACATAGTTTTCTGTGCTTTCTACTGTATATTTAATCCCTACTTGAACAACTCCCTCTCTTCATTCTTTTCTCTCTTCCAAAAATGAGGTTGACAACTAATAGCTGGGCCTCAGATCACTGACAGTATGAATCTTGGGCTTCAGAACAAACATGATGGGGACCAAGGCAACTATTAGAAGGGGCATCAGTGAGAGTGTTGCTGAAATGCAAAATGAACTCAGAGTGAGTCCGTCTAAGCTGAGTAGAGAGATTCTTATTTTTAGACAGAATGAAGAGTATGGAACACATGGATGCAAGTACTGACAGTATTATGAGTGACAGTTGAAGAAAACAGTAGTCTATATGAAGCCCACGCTGCATTCATACTACAAACACACCCATGTCTAGTGTTTCACAAGTATTAAAGAATGCTGAAGCACTGATGCTTTTTCCATTTTCGTTTATTTTGTTACAGTTCGGCTAATGCTGCTCCTAAGAACCGAGCAGCCTTAAACACACCATATAAAAATAACTGCCATGTGTTTTGCCTTATAGGTTTTCCTCAATAAATATTTAAACTGAGGTATTTATAGGATATCTAGCTACTCCTTGCCCCATCAATGAGAGACCCCAAGACTGGATGGCAGCCTGAGGAGGAAGGCTTTTGAAATAGATGTGATAAAGTAATTTGTCAGAAAAGATGGCTTCTTCCTTCTAATTTAATGGAGAAGCAAGGCTTAAGTATTTAAGTAAAAGATTTTACTAAAACAAGTACAGAAAATGTGCCATGTATGAAATAACCTGAACACAAACTGAAACCAATGATGAAGGGGGTGTCTTCCAGCATGTTAAAAGTAAAAGATTAGACACACACACATGTGATTTGTAAAGAAATAGATGCCAATAAACTTTCCTTAACAGTGGAATAAACCTGAAGCTCAGGAGGTGAAACCTGACATCCCTTGTGAGAACATGTAACTTAGTTATGGTCAGAGAAACACAATCATAATTGTGGTAAAGCTCTATGCCTTAGCAGAGGGAGAAACTCATGAAGTGCTATGTTACAGTTAAGTTGTGACACACTTAGGGCTGCCACACATATTTTTATACAACAGGGAGCTTTAGCTCTTCTAATGAAGCATGAAGTACAGAGAGGAAAAAAAACAGCTGGAGTACAAAGTGAGTTATAGCTTTGAAAGCTGTAACACACACAGCTGCCTGACAGAAGCCAAAAGCAAGGTGCAACTCTGGTCCTCGAAGATTTAAAAGTTGCAATACAGTTTATTTTGCTGAAAAAAAAAGTGTGGCAGTGTACAGTTTATTACAACTTTTTAAGCGAAAAGCTTCCAGTGCTGTTCTGTGGTGGTTGTATATTTTAACATGTCACTACAGCATAACACAGCAAGCAACTTCTGTATGTCAGAAATGTGCTTATCAAAACTGTCTTCTACAGTGTGCTGAATGCTGCAATGCTCAAACAATTTCTAGTCAACTTAATATGGATCAGCAACATATACTAGCATACCATGCAGCGGGATTCAAATCCCTAGGCTAAATGCATTAAAGCTTCAGAGAAATCACATGATGGTTTTGGAATGAAACTTCCTGTCTCTGCCCACCATACCTCTCAACTGTACCGAATTCCTCTGGGGTGCCACGAATTCCTGAGTGGCCCTATAATTTCCGATAATTTCCATTTTTTTAATGTTTTTTTCGAAGATGTTGCTGCTGACATCATCATGCATGCGCTATGACAGCAACTTCGTGAGGCAGACTGCCAGGGAATCGGAATTCAGCCGAGGGCTCACATTTCTATAGTGTGTGTTTTTACCTCCTCTATATATGTTTGTATGTTGGGAAAGGGTGACTACTGTGTGAGTGTACTAAGTGCAACAGCCCGGATAAGTTCTGAAAGACTTTACCAGACAAACGTAACTCTGGCAGCTGAAAACATCGCAACTCTATATAAATAAATGTAACACTTTTCACTGTTTGGTATACTTCTTTTATGCAGACAGCATTTTCTAAACTCCTCATGTCAAATGTGAAATTAACAGCAGTTCTCATAATTCCTGGTAAAAGGTAACACTAAGGACACTATAATGTACTTGAAAGATGCATACATGTTGCATTTTATATGTAAACTATTTATAACTCCTCCTGCTACATTTATAAGCAAAGTATATAATATTTTTGATGTGGAGTGATGGCTCTGAATAGTAACCATTGTGACGTCAGTGTTCCGTAACTCTGGGTCCTGAATTTGGCAGTAGTTTTTCAGTGTTTTCCATAGCCGACACTTACTGGGGAGGGTGAGTTTGTTTGTATTTTAATACTTGGTGAAGATATACTGTTGAAGTTCTTTTTCTGATGAAGATCTGTTTTCTTCTTCATACAAAATACATTCATGTATATAGGTTATAGGTTATAGGTTAGTACTAGGCTAATTGCCCTTGTGAGCCATTTTTAGGCCATTCTCCCAACCCAGGCCACCCTCCCAACCCATGATCCTTTGTCGTGATTGCCTTTTCTTTTTGTTTCATATCCTGCACTGTCTGTTTGGCACTTTGTTTGCACAGCACCTCCAACAGTAGGGCACAATATAATACTGGATTATTCAGCACAATTATTATATGTTAATACGCATTATCTGAAGAGCATGGAGATCTGTAGTCCACCCAGTCAGTGTCTTGCTCTCCTAGTCTCCCACACTCTCAGAAATCTGCAGGACCCAGACCTAGCCTGGCCAGGATTCAGGAAGAAAGAACAGGTCACAGCACAGGTCTTGACTCGAGGATGGCAGCGTGGCAGCTGTGACTCAACTTCCTCCTTCAAGTAAATGAAAGAAAAAAAAAAAAAAAAAGACGTGAGTGGACATAACTGTGTAATCATTATATAAAATAAACACTGAACGTAAGGGGGGACACCCGGGCTTTATTGAATGACCTCCCCGACCAGGTCATATTCCATTAATGTAATGTACTGCTGACCTGCTACTATTCCCTATGCATGATAATGTCCTGCAGTAAAGCCTGAGTTGCCTTCCACTGACTGATATGCAGTAGCCTGAATTAAACCTCACTGCTCTCTCTTCCCTGCCCTTATGCCTTCATGACTTTCTCTATTCTTACTTCCAGGCCCCTGCTATTACCTTTTACATAGTGGCCTACATTAATCTTTGCTGAAAGCTACTGTATGCATTAATCACTTATAACCTGCAATAGGGACTGTATCCTAGACTTTTTAGGGCTTATTGGCACGCTAAACTTAATTACTGAAAAAAAGAAACAAATAGTAGCCCCAAAATTGTACTAGTAAAAACATTGTTTTATGTCATGTTTTAATGTGCCGCTGCTGCTACCACTTATAAGCACTGTTTCTCTAGACATGGCAGTACACCTGTCACTATGCTATGTCAAGACATACAGTAAATAGAACTAACAAGACTTTCCTGAATGACTGCCAATTAAATTGTATATATTTTGTATTTTTATTTATTTGAATTTGTTGACCGGAGCAAAGTACATATATAGTAGGCTCTTCTAATCTTATGTAATTGTTTGATTTTCTGGCAGGATTTCCTTCTGTGTAAACTCCCTAGTGTAGGGATATCTAATACTAATTGTGCTACTGACTCATACATAAGCTTTTTTCTACTAACAGAGTACATCTACCATTGTTTTTATGTATTACTAATGATTAGCACCTTCACAGCTGAGTTACAGAATGTTTTGATTGTGTGACTATCTACCGATCCCACACGTAATTTAATTTACTGTTGCTATTTCTCTTTTTTACTTTTGTTAATTAGTGCACAGCACAGTTCTTGTCTGATTGTAATGCTTGTATAAAAATTAAGATTGTATGTGTTTTGGAAGCTCATTTTCATTACGCTTGTAATTACACGTACAGTTTTTCGCCTAGTAAGGCAACAGTAATGGATAAACTTATTATCAAAACATGCTTGTATATATATATATATATATATATATATATATATATATATATATATATATATAAACACATACACGTATATCTAGACAGATAAAGAGAACACTAAAGCCTGAAACTTAAAAACTGAGTGTTTTCATCTATATAAGTGGTATCTTCAGTTTGAATCCTTCCATGCTAATTTATTTATTTAACATTTGTTTACTGGGAAAGTCCAACTTGGAATGAAGCCAATTTTCAGCAGAGAAATGCTCCAAATGCATGTCTTTGAAACATGGGAGGAAACCGGAGCACCCGGAGGAAACTCACACGAATGCAGGGAGGACATGCAGACTCCGCACAGAAAGCACCCCAGCCAAGAATTGAATCAGAGCGACACTTGTCAGGTGACAACACTACCACTGCACTGTTGTAATAATTTATCTGATGACCTTAGCATTTCCTGAATGTACTTTCTGAAAGAATGCTGTTTTTGCCTGGCTGTTTCACAGCTTTTGGCTGAAGGGACAATAGTCTTTTAATAGTATGACATAAAAGTGGATTGTTAATTACAAGTAAAAGCAGATATGATAATGATAAACAGACCAATGATTTTTTTAAGATGCTAATGCAAACTGAATATAGGCAGTATCGCAGTGATAGGACTTAGTAAGTTGGTAAAGTCGGGGAATGTGAGGGGGTAGTTGGAATATTGACAGAGAATAAGGTAATGCTGGAGAACAGAGTTTTCTTTTTTTTTTTTTTTTTTTTTTTTTTTTTTATTGCAACTGACTCAGCAGTAAACTGTTTTTTTAATCATTATCTCAACACTTGTATATATGGCCATACAGATGTGAACTCTACAGAAAGGTAGGCATATAGGGAATAATAACTGATGAACAAGATGAGTGCACAGAAGAATTCAGACAGAAACAGATACTTTGGAAGATATCCTGCGTTAAACATACTGGCAGACTGGGAAAAGAAAACAGATTGTTGGTAAAGGTGATGTTGCTAACTGTAATTTTGTACATAGCAGATATCTAGCCATGTCGAAGAACTATGGAGATACAATTATACAAACACTAAGGTGTTTAAATGTCTATTTATATTCATGTGCTACCTGCTAAAGTCATTGCATTTGGCATTGAATGCTATTAATATTTTTGCATGTAGCTGCTTGTCATGTTACTTGTGTGCATACATAGTTGCCATACTTGCGCATTAATGGAACAGTTAACTTCAGAATGGGATTGTGGTAATACTTTATCTGTTTTTCAGTTTCTGTTTAAGTTGGTATCCCAGTCCCACAATTCCACTGGAGTGGATGTGGTTACTTATCTATGCAAATTTTATGTTAATCAGTGCACAGATTTTTTGGCAAATTGTACCTACTTTTCATGGGGATTTGTCCAGATCTTTGATGATTCCAGGTTGAGAGGTAAGCTGTCCACCACACTCCAACCAGCCACCGAATAAATTAACAAGATCAAGAAATGCCCAGCATCAGACCTTCATGCATTCAAAGTATTTATTTCATGAATATAACCTGGTAACTGTAATGAGCCAAGGCCCTTTTACAGAGCATGCACTATGCAAAATTCACCAAAAAAAGTGTACTAAATTTCATACCATGCAACAGTTAAATCATATCAACAAAGATTAATTCAGACTTTAAATCTTTATGGCAGTTAGAGCAAAAGACAAAGGTTGCGAGCTGGTAACGAGATGCTTTCTGTATATCAAGGTTTGATTCTATCAGCTTTCATTTGCCTTTGTATTGATCAATATTCTACCATGGTGAATACAAAATAAAACTAAATAAAACGATGCATATTTACATGAATTTACTAAAGGTTGAAAGTTACACAAGTTCTAAACTAAATAAAACAATGCATACTTACATGAATTTACTAAAGGCTGTAAGCTGCACAAGTTCTTTGTAGTGTCTTACTCAGTTAGTTTTGCTGTGGTTGAACACTGGAAAAAAGCTTTTAGCAGGACATGTTTGTTTCACAATTACACACTAAAGAATTACAGTAGACCTTACAGGTCAATGAAGAAAAAAAAAGTAGAGACATAAGGAAGAATATAACAATTAGTTCAGACCTGGATTTGCAGCATTGAGTATTATCTGGACGCATGGAATCGAGATGAAGATTAACAGAAGAAAACAGGGTAAATCACAAAATAAAAAGTTATATACTCACCATAATGTTCCATTTGTGTTGTCCATTTTCATTCTTCCTCAACTGTTGGGGTTCGGATCCAACCCTCAGATCTGACTTGGCCGCTTCTTCCAGATCATAGGAATCATGAACTCTCGAGCTCTTCCCTTTACCCAGAATGCCATCTAGTTTGCTGCCCATTTGATTAACAGAGTAGTGGAAAATAAGAAAAGAATGGAACCTGGCACTCAAACAAGAAACAAACATTCCTCCAATGCTCTTTGATCTCTCCAAGAGTACAACAAGGAGGGTGGAGAGTGTAAGTTGGTGGGAAGTGGAGGAAGAATGAAAAAGGACAACACAGATGGAACATTATGGCGAGTGCATAACTTTTTAATCTGATGTTGTCCATTTTCATTAATTCCTCAACTGTTGGAATAGATTTTCCAGCTACCTAAATCCCACGAGGACTTTAAGGAAGGATATTCCTGAGTACCATCAGGCCAAAGGATACTCTGCTCTTCCCCTAGAGACCAGACCCAATTTGTAACGAGTAATAAAGGTATGAGGATTAGCCCAAGTTGCAGCTGCACAAACATCATCCAAGGAAGTTCTGGTAAAAAGGCTGAGGAGGTTGCCACAGACCTGCTGGAGTGGGCTCTGTGTGGCTTTGGTAAAGGTAAGCCCATTTTTTTTACAAACAAAGGTAATACAATCAGTTAACCACTAGGCCAGAGTAATTTTAGGTACTGGTTTGCCTAGTTTTGAACTAGAAAAGGAAAGAAACAATTCCTCTGACTTTCTTCGATCCTTAGTTCTGTGAAGGTAGAAATGTAATGTCTTGTGCGCATCTAACAAATGTAACAAATACTCGCCTTTGATCAAAAAAATTTGGAAAGAACACTGGATGATTAATGACCCAATTAATAATAGACTCAGAAACCACCTTCGGTAAAAAGGAGAGATCAGTCCCTAGAGGAACCCTGTCCTTGCGAAAAACTATACAAGTAGGCTTACAAGACAATGTTTGAAGTTCAGACACTCTTCAGGAAGATGTAATGGCAACTATGAAAACAGTTTTCCAGGTCAAAAATTTTCGATCATATTTAGCCAAAGGTTCAAAGGGAGGTTGAGTCAAGGCCTGAAGTACGATGTTTAAATCCCAAGGAGGTGTAGGATTCTTTAATGGAGGTCTAAGTAAAACGGCTCCTCTTAGAAAGGCTTTGCAAAGTTTAGAAGAAAGTATGGTAGAATTATTTACTCCCGGATAAAAATTGGCAATGGCTGCTAACTGCACCCTAATAATTGAGGAACTAGTACATGCACTTAAAATTTGTGTTTAAAAAGTCAAGGACATTTGAAACTGGTACTGAAAAGGGATCTAAGCTGAGGCACTGAGGGAAAGTAATGGCTCTGAAACCCTCAGAATCAAAGTCATCCCCTGGACCCAACAGCGACACTTCGGCTCTGAGATCATTCTGGTCCAAAGTGCTCAGAGCCGATCAGATCAGAGTCAAGAAAGGTAACATCCTAGGATCAGACGCCTCGAAGGAGACCCTAAAAATCATGGACTGATAATGGATGGAGACTGAAGGACCCCCATCTGGATCTGAGCTCTAAGGAACTTTCTCATTATTATATCCACATCATGCTCCGAAAGGCTTCGAGAAGACCTGATGGAGGAGGAGGCCAATGGAGGACAAGAAGTCTTCTTTGGAGTTTCCATGAGGAAAGGTGATCTTAATCTCAGAGAAACCGGCTCCGGTAAGAAGCAGGGAGACTGGATGCGAGGAGTCTAGATGGATATGTGGACAGATCCAACAAAGTCAGATCTGAAGTCTTTTTTTACTTTAGGGGCAGTTGAATCCAAAGAGGTCAGATTTGAGGCCTTTTTGTTTTGAAGGTGGCTCCAAACTCAGAGCTGAATAAGGAGAACGAAAAGGGAAGCATTTTCTAGATATCCTGGTCTCCAATGTTTTATGACTTCTTGAGGGGGGTTTGAGCCTCTGAAGTAGAAGGAACTGCAGCAGAAGAAGCTGGTAACAATCCTTTCAAGATAAGCTTGTTACACTTACTACTGACTGTCTTGGAATTAAAACCCTTGCAGATTTCACAGGAAATCTGGAGGTGAGCAGGGCTTAAACAATACACACACTCCCTGTGGGCATTATAATTGGGTATCTTATACCCACAGGAAGTGCATTTCTTGAATCCGATAGGTTTGTCTGCCATACTGGAAAATATCTTACCACAAGCTAAGCAACAAACATATCTAGAAGTATTTTAATAAAAAAAGAAGTTATGTACTCACCATAACGTTCCATCTGAGTAGGGAAACTTCATTTGTCAGCAACCTGTGGGTTATGAATCCAATAAGGATCCGAGCCGGCAGCATACCAAGCAAAAAGATCTGAGCTCCTCGCCCTACCCATACTGCACTGCAACCCCCTTCCAATCCTCAGATCAAGTTTGCCACGCCATGCATGACACCAACAAACTAACTTGAGACCCCTAAACCAAGGACAAACCTCCAACTCGTGAAGTCTGGACATCAAGTTCAGCAAAAACGCCAAGCTAAGGGAGAAGGAGGGAGGGACGGTTGCTGACAAATGAAGTTTACCTATTCAGATGGAATGTTATGGTGAGTACATAACTTCTTTATCTGAAGTAGTTAACTTCATTTGATCAGCAATCTGTGGGACAGAGTCCCCAGCTACCCAAAATCTTGGGGGGCCCTTAAGGAAGGATATTCCAGAGCACTGCAGAGCCAAAGGAAGCCCTTCCTCTAGACACCAAATCCAGTTTATAATGATTAATAAAGGTGTGAGAAGACGCCCAGGTAGCTGCTGAACAAATGTCATCCAGGAAAACTCTAGAACAGAATGCTGCAGACGTCGCCATAGAACGTGTAGAATGGGCATGAACCCCTACTGGTTCTGGTAAACCAAGCTCTCTGTATGCTTGTAAGATATAAAGGGAAATCCACCTAGCCAGAGTCACCTTTGAAACTGGTTTCCCTAAAAACGGCTTAGCAAAGTAAATAAAAAGTTGATCAGATTTGTGAAAGGCCGTCGTCCTGTTCAAATAAAAACGTAACTGCCTGTGAACATCCAGCAAATTAAGTTTGTATTCCCCTTTGTTCTGAAAATTAGGGAAAAAGACAGGCAAATTAATAGATTGATTAATATTTGTCTCAGAAGCAACTTTAGGAAGAAAGGATGGATTAGTCCTGACAGACACCCTGTCCTTATGAAACACAAGGTATGGGGGTTTCATACAAAGAGCTTGCAGCTCCGACACTCTCCTTGCTGAAGTTGTAGCTACCAGAAAGGCCGTCTTCCATGACA
Source organism: Protopterus annectens (assembly GCF_019279795.1). Classification (NCBI taxonomy): domain Eukaryota; kingdom Metazoa; phylum Chordata; order Ceratodontiformes; family Protopteridae; genus Protopterus; species Protopterus annectens. The sequence goes on along the minus strand of NC_056727.1, from coordinate 170,613,170 downwards.
AAAATTTTAAGTCAACTGATGCAGAGGGCTCGAAAGGAGGTGCAACTAAGGCCTGAAGAACCGCAGTCAGATCCCACAGCGGTGACGGATTCTTAATAGGGGGTCGCAGACAAAAAGTGCCTTTCAAAAAGGTCTTACAAATTCTGGCAGCAGTGAGGGAGCCCAAATTGTCTCCTACATGGAAATGAGAAATAACCGCCAGCTGGACCTTCACTGTGGAGGAGCTGGCTCCTTGCTGGAAGATATGAGGCAAAAAGTCTAATACCACTGGGATCGGAGCGGTATCTAGATTTCTCTGTGAAGCCCAAATGGAGAAGCGTCTCCATTTGCTAGAATAAATTTTCCTGGTAGAGGATTTATGTGCTGCGACCAAGATAGATTTAACAGAAGAGATACCGGGATTCCTAGCAATTAGTGGAACTGGAGCAGCCAAGCTGTGAGCTTCAGTCTGTCCAGGTTCGGAGGAAGTATTCCCGAGGGATGACGAATTAGATCCGGAATGGGATCCAAGATCCAAGGTGGAGCTATAAGAAGAGACCGTAGGCAGGGGAACCAGACTTGACGAGGCCAGAATGGGACTATGAGGCTCAATCTGCTCCCCAACCTGCAAGCTTTCTGTAAGAACTTTATCATGAGCGGGAGAGGGGGATATGCATAAAGAAGACTGGGTGGCCAAGCATGAACAAGAGCGTCTCTGGGGCTTTCCCCCCTCGGGGGATTAGAGCGAAAAACTCACTGCACTTCGCGTTGGAAGGCGATGCGAAGAGATCGCAGCAAGGCTGACACCACTTGAGGAAGATCTGTTCCGCTACACAAGGGTTCAGAGACCACTTGTAAGGAGAAAGGATAATTCTGCTCAATTTGTATGCCAAGATGTTGGACCGACCCGGAATGTGCGTTGCTATCAGAAAGCGGTTGGTGGAGATCGCCCATTCCCAGACTCTCATGGCTTCGAGACAAAGGGGATAAGACTTGGTTCCTCCCTGTTTGTTGATATACCAGACCACTGACATATTGTCTGATTGGATCGCAATAGTTCCCAGAGGTAGATAAGCATGAAGGGCCTGCAACGCTAAAAGGACCACTCTCATCTCTAGGACATTTATTTGCAGAACAGTCTCATTTTGAGTCCACATGCTTTGAACAGTCCTGCCTGAACAATGCCCCCCCCACCCTAGGCGGAAGGCGTCCGTGGTCACAGTGGCTTGGGGTTGGGGCGCAAGAAAGGGACGTCCCTCCTGCAAATTCCAGGAATGGAGCCACCACTCGAGAGCATTTCTGCACACACACTGTTCAGATGGGTCAGAAAATCTAGAGGCTGATGAAGAATCGACCAACGAACTTGCAACGTCCACTGTAAAATTCTCATATGCAGACGAGCGCAAGGGATCAGGTTGATAGCTGCTGCCATGGACCCTAAGACTCTCAGGACTAATTCTGCAGGGGACTGCAGGAGTGCTAACACATGAAGTGTCAGGCTGTGTAGTCTGTCTGGGGTAAAGAATGCCCTGGCCTGGCAAGAATCTATTCTTGCCCCTATGAAGTCTAACACTTGAACAGGTTGAAGGGAAGACTTCCTTAGGTTTATGGTAATCCCTAGCCGAAGTGATATCCAGAGAAAGAAATCTCTGGATAGAGAGTAGATGCCTGGTGGGGGCAGTGAGAAGCCAGTTGTCCAGGTACGGAAAGACCTGAATGTCCTGAAGTCTCAGGTGGGCCGCTACAACTGCCATGACCTTGGTGAACACCCTGGGGGCTGTGGTGAGACCGAAGGGTAGGACCATGAATTGATAATGACTGGCCCCTAGCCGAAAGCGGAGGAACCTCCTGGATCGCCTGTCCATCAGAATATGGTAGTACACATCCTTGAGGTCTATCAAACACAACCAGTCTTCCTCTTGCAGGAAGGGCAGGCTGGATTGAAGCATGACCATCCGGAATGTTTCCTTAGCAATGAACAGGTTCATTGTAGACAAGTCGAGAATCGGCCTTAGGTCCCCTGTCTTTTTAGGCAACAAAAAGAACCTGGAATAGATGCCTGATCCGGATTGGTCTGGGGGTACCCACTGGATGGCTCTTTTTTCTGGTAATTTTTGTATTTCCAATGCTGCGGCCTCCCTCTGAGTGGGTGGGACGTCCAGTAGGCGCCTTGTGTAAGGGAGTTTGTTTATGAAGGGAATAGAATAGCCTCTGGATTTTATTCGAAGCACCAAGCGATCTGTCGTGATGGACTCCCATTGGGCTAGGTGCATCAAAAAACGCCCCTGACTGCCTCCAGAGAGGAGCAGTTGGGTAACCCCTCAGGGTTGCTGCGCGGGTCACTCTGAAAAAGATTCACGTGACCCGAAGTTCTTTGGCCCCCCCCGCCTCTGGCCCAGCGTCCACCTTGTCCCTCTCTGCCTCTGGGGGAGAAGGAGTCCTCAGCGTTCTGGGAATGCTGAGTTTTCTGGAACCACAGCTTCTTTTGCCCTTGCTGGTTCCTGGAGAAGGACCTTTGAGGGTTAGAGAAGCAGATCCCGATGGCTGACAGTGTCTTCCCGTCTTTCTCGCTCTGGACATGCGTATCGTGGACAGTCTTCCCGAACAGGGTGGAACTGTCAAAGGGTGCATTAGCGAAGGATGCCTTGAAGGGCTCTGAGAACTTGCAAAGACGGAGCCAGGCGTGACGCCATAAGGCAATGCCGGACCTGCTAGCCCTAGCGGCTCCCTCAGTGGCATGAGAGAGTAAATGCATGGATGTATTAGACACAGACTTGAGAGTGGCCATGCGAGCCGAGAAGGTCCATTTATCCTCGGCCGACATGGACTCTGGAGGAGACTCGGCGTACTCTTTCACGAGGTCCCGCTGCAGCCGAATTATGTGGGCCAAGTAATTCAGCGCTCTTATAGTAAAGATGGCTGAAGCAAAAGTCTGCTTTCCAAGATGGTCCATAGCCGTAGACTCCTTGTCTGGGGGTGGGGTGGACCGAGGAACTTTCTTGGGCGAGTTCCTTTTTTTGTGGCCGCCGCCACCACCATGGCAACAACCGGGGAACATTTGTTCTAAGAAGCTCTATCTGCCGATGGACTCAGTATTTTGTCGGGTCTTTTAGGTATAGGCTCCACAGTGTCCGGTTCCCTCCACGCTCTGGTGGTGATAAGGTCCACCAGAGGGTCAGCCAGGGGGGACACCCAAGAGGTAGATGGGCCTCTGTCGAACGCCTCCAGAAGTACCGACTTGTCAGAGGAAGGTTTATGGGCAGACCACCCCCCCGGCGAAGGATTTCCATAACGTCTCCAAATGAGATGTCTTCAGGGGGGTGATATGGGTGAACCTTCCCCTAAGTCGGTATCGTCAGTGAGGGACTTGGGGGAGTCCAAGTGCCTTCTCTTACACTGGCGTTTGTGAGGGACCTCCTCAGGTGGACTATCCGAGGAGGGCTCACAAATTTTTTTTGTTCCTCCAAGGGAACGGTCTGGGGCGCAATGGACACAGGCTGTCCCTGGGGGGAAAGGATGATGGAAGACAAACTCAACTGCGAGGGAGCAGGGATGGACCCCCGAGGACAGAGTGAGGGGTCTCGATCCTCCAGAGAGAACACTCTCCATGACATCGAATGCCGAGGGAGACCCAGCCTCCCTGAAACTGGTAGCCAAGACCCCTCGGATCCGAAGAACTGATCTGAGCCGAAGCTGGAACAGTCAGACCTGACAGGACGGTATGCCCCAACCACAATGGAGCCAATGACACACTCATCCCCTCGGATCCGACGCCCAAATCTTGGCTCTGAGAGCTCGGATCCGAAAGCGGATCCAACAGACTCGAGGGCATGGCTGGTGTCGAGGCCGAAGGCACCATCGGCGCCGACCCCCTGACTGCGGGGGTCCTTGGATCCATAGACTCCGATATCCGATGGTGGATCGGAGAAGGAGCTATCGGGGTGAAAAAGGGAGCCAAACTCTCCGCACTGGGAGCCAGCAATACCCCCATCTGCATTTGAGTTTGTAGAATCCTTCGCATCATCCGATCCATGTCTGCTTCAGACATGCTTCTGGTTGATCTGGAGGACGCCACCAACACCGGCCGGGAGAGCCGACGTGAAGACGACCTCGAGGGTGGTGGTCTAGACTCCTCCTCCTCCGGCTCCAGAGAAAAATGTGGAGAACGGAGCCGAGGAGAGGATAGCCTGGGAACTTTTACTGGAGACAAGATTACTTTAGCAGGAGGGGCCGTTGGGTCTAACTCGACCTGTCGCTTGCGGCCCCTCTCTCTATCTTTATCCTTATCCACATGTCTCTCTGTATCCCTGTGCTTTTCTTTAATCTTATTGGCCTTTCTCTCTCCCTGTGGTAAGGTGGGAGGGTGAGTCCCGGACAGGGGAGAAGGGCCAGAAGGCTGAACAGCCACAGCCGTGGCTGGTAAGGAAGCTGAAGAAGAAGCAGAAGTTGATTCTGCGGGTAGAAGACCTGCCAGAATCAACTTATTCCTGCAATCATGCAGGGCTTGGGGGTAGAAGGCCGCACAAATCTTGCAGCCAGAAGACAAATGGGCCACCCCCAAGCAAACCACAGAGTGTGACCATCAGTTGGAGACAGCCTGTGGCCACACTCTGTGCACTTGGAGAAAGTCACTTTCTGACATCCTAAAGAACACACACACACGACGGGCGGGAAGGGAGGCCTACACTAACTGAAAGTTTTCAACTTTCAAACAAGGAAAAACCCAATAAGTATCGTAGACAACTAATAATTTACCACAAAATTATCAAAAGGGGCACACACAGACCAAGTTTTAGAGAAAAAAAAACCCTGACACTTGCCTGGAGCTCAAGAATCCCATGCTGGCGAAGCCGTGGCAAATGAGATCTGAGGATTGGAAGGAGGTTGCAGTGCAGTATGGGTAGGGGAGGAGCTTGGATCTTTTTGCTTGGCATGCTGCTGGCTCGGATCCGTATCGGATCCATAACCCACAGGTTGCTGCTCAAATGAAGTTAACTACTTCAGATAGTTAAATAAAAAAGTTATTTTGTTGTTTTGGAAAGAGAAAACAGAAAGGAAAATACCAACAATGGTACGATAGAACCACCTCAGGAGATGCAAGAAAGGGGAAAGGCTACCAACGATGACACAGAAAAGTCTATGCCAGTAGTAAAAAAGGTCCTGACAAACTTTACACTAGCACTAAAGGTAATGAGTAGTGAGAAAGTTGAGAGACAAAGACTGAAAAAAATATTTTCTCTCACAACAAACTCCCTGCTTGAAAATGTGAAATCCCGACCGATCTCTAGAGGCCAAAATGAGATCTGAGGTAAAGCAGCAACGAGGGACATTATGGATAAAGGAAGGAGCTGGAGAGCTGGAGCCTAGACTGCAAAAAAAGTGTCTGAGGAACCGAGGATTGGATCTAAACCCATTTGTTGAGGAATGAATGAAAATGACAACGCCAGATCACATTTTTTAAAGCCAGAAGGATTATTCAACATTTTTCTATAAGAAAAAATAAACAACAGTACAATAATGTAGATTTTAAGAAGGCCCAACTGGAGCTTGAATATCTGCAGTAACAGAACAGACATAGATTGACAGAAAGGTTTTTTTTTTTCTTTTTTAGAGAAAGACTACCAATGATGGTATTTTAAAGTACTGTAAAGGTACGAGGAGGGAAAAAAAGACTACCAACTATGGTGTTTAGAAGTACTCAAAGAATACAAGAAAAAGGAGCCATTAGAGGAGAAAAATTAGGTGAATCTTACAAAGGGCAACCAGGGAGGTGTATAAAGTACAGAAAAAGGAATACAATTATAATTAACGTAATGAAGGAAACTAAACTCGCAAGACAAATTGACCAAGACAAAACCTAATGCTCAAGAGTTCTTAATCCACATCTATTCACAATGACACCAAATGAGATCTGGGGTATGTTAGGCTGGTTCAGCATTATGGGTAAAGGAAGGAGCTACAGATTTCAAGAATCCTACGATCTGGAAGAAGCGTCTGAGTCTGATCCGAGAGTTGGATACGAACCCCAACAGTTGAAAGAATGAAAATGGACATCAGATTGACAGGTAAAGGCCTATGCAGCCAAGAACATAGGAGAGGAACATTATATATCAAGAAACATTCCTTGCCTGACTTCAGATTTTTTTTAAAGTACAGGCATTCATACTAAGTGTATTCAACTTGCAGTTGAAAAATAATGTATGGATTTATTAAATGCGACTGAAGCAGAATTTGAAGAGATGTGTAAATTTTAAATGGCAGGTGAATTAGAGGCAGCAGCAAAAAGTTTGATTACAAAACAGAAATTTCTTTCTACTGCCCCAGTTTGAGTGGCATGACATGATCCTCTCCAGTATCACAGACCATTATGGACATGTACTTTGTTATAATGTTTAAGCTGGCAGTTGACTGCAGAGTTCTGAGAGGAAGGCTTACTTTCACTGTCTCTAGAGTGCCACTGTAATGACAGACAAAACTCTCACAAAAAACACACTGCACCCTTCTTGAAACATATAAATCATGTCCATGTTATACCAACCAAGCCTTCAGACTAAGGGATAAGTTTAATTTTGTGCAACTGGCAATACTTACGACAAAGTTGTTTTATGTACCATCTTAACAGACTGACACCTTTCTTATGTGTCCTGATTTCATCTGTGTGCTAAACAGATGTTACATGACTGACTACAAGTAGAAAGTCTCCCATAGTGTGATCACTTTAATTAGAACAGTGTTCCAAATGAAACTTACATTACAGTCTGAATAAAAGTATAAGCTTTGGTAGGGAGGAGAGACAAAACAAGCAGCTGAACAGGTTGCAAATATTCAAGCTTCAGTTTGGCCTTCTTAAAATCTACAAGATTCTAAACCATTTTATGCAAACTGTAGTAACACAAGTTTAATTTTAATTTGTTTATTTGCTTATTTGGCTAACCTCTGTCTACAGCATCCATTACTGTTGTTCCTTTAATAGGGTGAAAGTCAATTAAAAACAACAATGACGTTATACCTTTATCCTGGGAGTAATTTTAATTAACTACTATGCCCCTCTTGAGAAGTGGACAAGCAATAGGTCTAAGCTTACAAGCTGGCCTAAGTTCATCAGTTTAAGTTTACTTGGTTAATAATGAATGCATGTGACCAGTATGAAGAACAATCTGCCCTCATTACTTCTGTAGCTCCAGTTCTAGCTGCATAGTTTTGTTGATCTTCACCAGGGACTGCTGCCCAGTATTCGACTGAGCCTAAATAGAATATTCACTGAAAAAAAATCCAGTACAAAAATACCATTTATAATTAATGAATACACTTGTTCAAACAGTTATAAAATAATACAATACAAAGACATGAAATATAAATATACAAACGGTAAAAAAACATATATACTGCTGTACAGTACAATTTTAAAACAACAATGCAATACAATGAAAGGTTGTGATATCTTGTAACAAAGAAATGATGGAGCTTGAATTATACTAAGTTACAAAGAAAAACACGAGGAGTATAAAATATGAAATAAAAAAGTAAAAGGAGTATTCATTATAGTATATAGCTGGTAGGCTGGCAGTAAGAAAAGAGGTGGTGAGGCAAGAAAGAAAAGTTAAAAAGCAGGAATGATAAGTGAAAAAAGATACTTTGGGGGAGAAAGGGCAAAAAAAAATGTAGGTTAGAGACCGTGAGTGTTTTAGGTGAGGGGAGGACACAATGACAGCTGGTAAAGTGTATAAGGGTATCTTGTGAAAAAAAAAAAAACAGTACAGTGAGGTGAAAAGGCCAGTGTGCGATAAGGAAATGGGAAGTTGAATTCACATGATATATGACCCTTCATTGAACTGAAAATTAGTACTGTGTGAGTTCTAACTCTTAGGACAGACAAACCAGGAGATGAGCAGAAGCATGATCATGTACTCCGCAGATGCTGCTTTAGGTGAGTTTTAAGTGAGTTGAGGTTGCTGATTTGCTTTAAAGAGACAGAAGAATGGAGCTCCATGCTTTTGAAACACAATTTGAGAAAAGTGAGTTACCTGCTGAGTTATAGGATTTAAAAAGAAACAGAGTGTTTCTCCTTGGGCCTTCACTGAAAATTGGATTCATTCCAAGTCAGACTTTCCTGGTTAACAAATAATAAATAAAAATCACAAACAGAAACTTGCTCCCAGATCTGAGCTCTGTATATGGGGAGCAGGTTTAGATAATAGATTGTAGAGCAGGACAGTTATCTGGTTGATATGTAAGTTTGTGCGTTACCAGTAGTTATGCTTAAATATTGTTGGAACTCCAACCATTTAAAGTGTTTTACTGACAAATAATAGTGAGTTTTTGAGTGATGGTTAGCTTCAAATTTAGTGACTTCATTATAGCATAGTTCCATTTTGAGAAGTATTAAAAGAGTATTTTGAAAATCAGCGAGAACTGAGGAAACATACAGAAGGTTAATGATAGTAGAAAGGCTGCAGTTATGTTTTCTTGCTGTGTCAGTAACATATGGTTCAGCCCTATACAGTAAGCGTCTGATGGGTTTTGTTTATTCTTTGGATTACGTGATGGTCACATTTCATTTTGTCATCTACTGCGACCCCTAGAAATTTAGTAAGCAAGACCTAATCTGTTTTGGTATAACTGGTCAAGTATACAGTGAAGAGTTTTTTTTCTGGTTTTGTATGAGATGTTTAGAGTAAACAAGATTAGTTTGGCCTTATCTAGTCATGTTTCAACAGATGAGATTGTTGTGTTATTTCCTGTAGTTCTGTGAGGTCTTCTGCTGTGCAGATAAGAATATTCTATATACTGAACAAATACAGAATATCCTCACCCATCACCTGAGGAAGAGGAACTCATGAGAGCACTTTATCTACTGCGTTGCCCTCTCTCTTACTACCTGCATTGTTACTCAACCAGAGTTGCCAGTGTCTCTGTTGCTGCAGAAGGGGTTTACCCTGTGTTAACGGGCTAAATTGTTTTATGTACATATTAGGAATCTTACAAACAAAGAAGCATTACTTCAAATAATAATTAGTTCCTCATAATAACAAGACAATACAGACAATCATACCCTCCTCAAATCACAAGAAAAATAAACTACAGAAGACAATGGTTTACATATGACTGCACTTCAATTAGTGAGAAATTCATCACAAATCACAAACAACTGGCATCACCTGCAGTAACAGTGATAATATGGGGTATGCTATGAATTATTGCATCACATTGAATTAACATGCAAAATATTCTACCTTAAAATATTAAGGAAATCACTGGTATAAACAGGGATGGTCCCAAGATCACAGAACACAAATATACATGTATGTATGTATGTGTATACATACATATCATTTGCAGGGGACATACCCCCAAACTGTATGTGTGTCTGTGCATGCGTTACACTAAATTTGAGATTGCACATACATGAGAAGAGGGAGAAAGTGAGGAAAATAAAATATCACTTTATCGTTCATCTCCAAGTCTAGACATCATAGCAAGATGGTGATCTTTTAGGTTCAATAGTCTGAGTATCAAACAACCCTCTGAAAATGTGCTTACTTTATCAACCTTGGTTTCATCCAAACATTGCTATATCCTATTTGGCATCATATCATGCCTGGGCATAAACCCTTACGTCACAAGATGGATCGCAAACTGGCTCTCAGACAGATCCCATAAAGTAAGAGTAGCGGGATCTATGTCCGAATCCAGACCAGTAACGAGTGGTGTGCCTCAGGGCTCTGTCCCTGGGCCCCTCCTGTTTGGCATATACTTCTCAGAAGTACAGGCAAGCACGGAAGGGCTGTGGAGTTTGCAGACGACTGCGAACTGGATGCTATAATAGAGTTTCCGGCCTAAATGAGATTGATGCATGGTGTCAAAGCCATGGTCTCAAGCTAAATGCAAAAAAATGCGTAGTAATCCCCTTTGGAAAAAACAGAGTACCCGCAAACTACAACAAAGGAGGTAATCCCCTAAAATCTGAAGAAGAAATAAGGGATCTAGGGACCCAAGTAGATAGTCAGCTTTCCTTTGATAACCATGTTGCCAAAGTGGTTAGAAAATCCTTCTATGTGACCCATCTGATCACGAAAGGGTTCGCATCAAGATCTAAGGATGTAATAGTGCCCCTCTACTCTTCCCTCATCAGACCCATTATTGAGTACAATGCACCAATTGGAATGTACCTGGCTAGACATCTCCAGCAGCTGGAGAGACCACAAAGGTACCTAACCAAAAGGATTATTGGCCTTGAACAGTTGCCCTATGCAGCACGACTGAAAAAGCTAAGACTGTTCTCTGTTGCATACCGCTTTCTCAGAGGCGATCTCTGTCTAACGTACACAGCCATGTCCAACTCAGAATTGTTGAACATGCTCCATCTTAGCAAAACCAAATCTACTCGAGCTACACGCTCTAGGGATATACACCTCAACACAACAATGAATAGAACATGCTGGAGGGATAGTTTCCCTTCGCAGAGACTTCCCTTACTATGGAACAGGGTCCCAATCTACATAAGACAGAGCCTCTCACTGTCACTCTTCAAGAGGAACCTTGATGAGTGGATGGGTAACAGAAAGTTCACACCGGGGATCACACCAACAGAACTACTAGATAGGGGCCAAGGGTACTAGCTGCTAGTACAAGGGTCTAGGGAACTACTAAAGGGGCGGTGAATACCGCACAACGTGAGTGGGCCAATATATGCCTTTGGGCAGATAGCCCAGTACCAACCTATGAACCTATATCCTCTTCTTATTTAAAGGGGATACAAGCATACCTCTCAGCCTCTTAAAGCAAGAAATCTGAACAAAGCCATAAATAACTGCGGGACAATGGCCCAAAAACAAGGACAATTTTTAAATATTGCTCTTACCAACTTAGAAAGTTGTTAATATAGCAGGTACTGTGTTAGCCTGAATTTTCTGAATATGAAGTCTGAAACTCAAATGATTGTCATTACTTTCTGACTTTAATCTTTAATGACTTGCCAGTGATTTGCCAGAAAACCACAATTTTATGAAAAACAAACCAAAATATGAGGCAAAAATCTGGGCTTTCTGTGAAAATCTGTACAGTTGAAAGGTATGGATACAAGAAGAGAATGCTTAGGATTCATAAAACTATACAACATTTATCTTCCATGTAAGTAGCACAATATTTCATTACACCAATCTCTACTTCACTGGGGATTGGCATTTTCCTAAACTTCCAGACAAAAGTTTACTGCAAATTGTAGTAGACCAATAACAAGCAGTGTACCACAGGGATCTGTCTTGCGGACTCTGCTGTTTGTGATATACTTCTCAGAGGTGCAGGCCAAATCTAGTGTGCTATGGATGACCAAGTTTGCAGATAACTACAAGTTGGGCGCTGTCATCAATTCCCCTTGTGATGTGGACATCCTTCAAGAGGGTCTCACCCAAACTAATGACTGGTGCCAGAAACATGGCCTCAAACTGAATGCCAAAAAATGCATCATCATCCCTTTTGGGGAGAATGACATCCCCACAAATTATCACATCGATAATACGGCACTAAGCATGCAATCAGTCATGAGAGACTTGGGAACCCAGGTTGATAGCAAACTGACTTTTGACCATCATATTGCCACTGTTGTACAGAAAGCTTTCTACATGGCACACCTCATTAGTAAGGGTATCTCATCCAAGGACAAGGTGGTCATAACATCCCTGTATTCTTCTCTTATAAGACCAATTATTGAATACAATGCCCCTTTCGGCATGTACCTCACAAAGCACATGCAGCAGCTGGAGGGACCACAGAGATTCCTCACCCAGAGAATCCAGGGCCTCAAACATCTACCCTACACACATAGGCTAAATGCCCTGTCCCTCTACTTGGTCTCCTACAGACTCCTCAGAGGTGACCTCTATCTGGCATACAAAGCAATCTCAGACCCCCCCCTTGATGGAACTGCTGCATATCCACAAGTCAAGCACCACTCGAGTAACCTGCATGCGAGACCTCAACCTAGTCTGTGACATCAATAGGACTTGTTAGTGGGACAGATGTGTGTCCCAAAGACTCCCCCTTTTGTGGAATAGACTTCCTCTCCATGTAAAGCAGAGTACCTCATTAAACCTTTTTAAGCACAACCTGGATAACAGGATGGGGAACAGAAAATACACCCCTGGGATTCCACCTATGTCCCTGCTGGACAGTGGCATAGGGTGCTGACTTGTTAGAAAAATGGCTAAATTATTGGCTAGGCTTGTAAGGGCCTTAGGGCGAATAGCTTAGTAACTTCCTATGCTCCTGTGAAGTCAAGGGAAATATCAAGAACCTCTGGCTGACCAAATCTGCAGATGACTGCAACCTAGGTGAGGTCACTGAATTCCCTAAAGACAAAGATAATCTTCAAGAGGGCTTGAAGGAGAAAAACAAATGGTGCCAGTGCCATGGATTAAAACTCAACTAGAAAAAATACATAAAAAGTACCCTTTGGAAAGACGGCCATCCCTGGAAATTACTACATTGATAATATACCCCCTCGACATAGTGGTCACGGATATGGGAACATATGTTGAAAGCAAACTGACCTTTGACCAACGTGTGTCAATTGTGCTGAGAAAATCATTCCATGTTGCACAAAGTACAGTTGTGTACACTTACCATAAATGTAGATGTTCAAGTGTATTCACTGTTGCAGTCATTACATTTGGGTAATCTGCACGCAGGTTGCCCTCAATCGGCCTGATTAACAAAGTCTTGGGTCCTGCGTTGGTTGCTGTCCCTTCTTCCACAACATCAGGTCGTCAGGGGGTATAAAACATGCAGCCGACACCATTACATCAGTTTTTCTTGCCCCAGATGTCAGGTGCCCACCAAAATGGGGAGCAAAATATATATACATTATTATTATATATGTATATATATATATATATATATATATATATATATATATATATATATATATATATATATATATATATGTACATAATTTAAAACAAAATATACCTCCAAACAAAAGCAAATACACCACAAAGGCTTTTAAGCATAGTAAAAGAAAGGAGAGGTACAGTAAGACAAAAACAGGGGGCTGGAGGGTGGGTAACCAGGACTGCAACAGTGAATACACTCAAACATCTACATTTATGGTTAAGTGTACACAAAGTACGATTTTGTTCCTACCATAAATGTAGATGTTCGAGTGTTCACACTGCTGCAGTCATTACACTTGGGTTATCCTGCCATCAGGCGGTCCCACAGTCGGCCAGAGTTCCAAAGTCTTGGTCCAGCGTTGGTTGCTGTCGCCTCTTCCCTGACGTCAGAGCATCAGGGGTATATAAGATGCATCCAACGCCATTTTCTTCAGTTTTTCTTGCCCCAGATGTCAGGTGCTCCCAAGTAGGTAGGCAATACATATTGCTAATAAAACATACATAAAAAATAAAAACAATACCTTCAGTTACAAGCAAATACACAACAAAGGTTGTATAGGATAGAAAGGTATAGATAAGTCTTGCTAGGACAGAGGGATGGAGGGAGGGTAACCTGGACTGCAGCAGTGTGAACACTCGAACATCTACATTTATGGTAGGTACAAAACTGTACTATCTTCATCGTGTTACACTGCTGCAGTCATTACTCTTGGGTAGAATCCCAAAGCTAAGGCTGGGTGGCTGGTCTATAAAGAGTTAGGATTGGCTATGAGGCCCTGCAGAACTGCAGTGGCAAATCCTGCTCTGGATTTAGAGTAAAGAGGCAAGTGGTAATGCTTGGTGAAGGTGTGCACTGAACTCCAAGTTGCAGCCTCCAAAATTTCCTTGGTTGGTACTCCTCTGAGAAAGGCTGTTGAAGTGGCTGTTGCTCTGGTAGAATGTGGCCTAATGTTATTAGGGACTGATTTTCCATGCTGTGTGTAGCAGTAACGAATACAGTGTCCTATCCATTTGGAAACAGTCTGCTTTGAGATAGCCTTGCCCTGTGATCCTGCAACGTATGCTACAAACAGTTGCTCAGTTTTCCTGAAAGCTTTTGTTTTGTCCAAGTAGAAGCGTAGCTGCCTGTGTATGTCCAAAGAGTGCAGAAGTTTCTCCCCTTTATTCTGAGGGTTTGGATAGAAAGTTGGCAAATGGATGGTTTGGTTAAGAGCCACACTAGACACCACCTTTGGCATGAAGGTAGGGTTTGTCCTTAAAGAAACCCTGTCCTGATGAAATATTATAAAAGGCTCCACTGCCATTAATGCCTGTAGCTCTGAGACTCTTCGTGCTGAAGTTACTACCAGGAGCAGAGCGGTTTTCCATGATAAAAATTTTAGATTTGAGCCAGCAAAAGGTGGCAAGGTCAGTTTTTCCAAAACAAAATTGAGGTCCCACGTTGGTGTTGTTGCTCTCCGGGGCGGTCTTATGTTTTTAGCCCCTCTGAGGTACTGCCTTAGCAAGGGATGAGAGAATAAAGGAGGATCTGTGTTGTAATGAGCTGAAATGGCAGAGGCGTGGATCTTAATTGATCAGAAGGATAGGCCCTTGTCCAGCATCTCAGTTAAGTATTGTAAAATCTGAGGAATGTTTGGGACAAGAGGGTCAAGGCTTTGAGCCTGGTTCCAGGGACAGAATCTCCTCCATTTTTCTGAGTAAGATTTCCTGGTGCTAGGCCTCCTGGCCTCCGAAATGACATCCATAACAGCTTTAGAGAGAGGTGTTGCCTGTTTGACTAATGAATCTGCCATGCAGCCAGGTTTAGGGTTTTGAGCTGACCATGCAGGATCTGATTGTTTTGTTGAGTCAGAAGGTGTGAAATTTGAGACAAAATCCATGGTGGGCCTTGAGCTAAGTTCTTTAAGATTGGGTACCAGTGCTGGCGTGGCCAGTCTGGAGCAATCAGGATCATCTGTGGTTTTTCTTGTCTGGCTTTTAGGAGTACCTTTGAAAGGAGAGGCAGTGGTGGGAAGGCATAAACTGTTAGGCTTTTCCAGCTAAACGAAAGAACATCCACTTTCCATGCTTGTGTGTGGTAAGTCCTTGTGCAGAATTTTTGTAGTTGGCAATTCAGTGGGTAGGCAAAATGATCTATGTCTGGGCACCCCCATTTTTGCGTTACCATGCTGAAGATTTGTGGATTCATTTTCCATTCGTGAGGGTCCATGATATTTCTGCTGAGATCGTCTGCCAGAGTATTTTTCTTTCCTGGCAGGAATTGTGCTTGCAGATGAACTTGATAAGTTAGAGCTGTGTTCCACAAGGTCATGGCTTGCTTGCATAGGGGATAAGAATGCGTGCCCCCTTGCTTGTATATGTGCCACATTACTGTGGTGTTGTCTGTCTTTAATAATAATTGTCCTGGATGCAGAAGGTCCTTGAAAGCTGTTAAGGCATTTTGAACAGCCAACATCTCTTTTTGATTGATGTGAAGATGCATTTGGACTGTGGTCCACTTGCCCTGAATACATTTTCCTGCCATGTGTGCTCCCCAGGCATAATCCGAAGCATCTGTTGTTAGTCTGCCTGGCTGTGGGTAGAGTGAAAGGCTGACTCTTGTTGAGGTGACATGCCTGTGCCCACCATCGAAACTCCTGTTGTAGGCAGGGAATTATTGGTATTACTGTTTCTAAACTGTGAGAGTGTTGAGTCCAAACACTTTTTAGGTGCCATTGTAATTTCCTCATATGCAGTCTGGCATATGGAATTAGTAGTATGCAGGATGCCATGAATCCCAGGGCCTGCAGAATTTTTCTTGCAGGAAGATGGGACTTTTTTGCCAGTAATTGAAAATATTGAGTCAGTTGTCCTTGTTGGTCTGGCGAGAGATAAGCCATCTGGGCTGTTGCATCCAAACTGGCACCCGGGAATATTATCTGTTGTGAGGGCACTAGTTCTGGCTTCTTTTCGTTTAATGTGTACCCTAGAGAAATTAGCAGCCTTTTTATAAACGCCAGATGTTTTAGAACAATGTCCTTTTTCTCTGCTTGAATGAGACAGTCATCCAGGTATGGATATATTTGAATTTCTTTTTGTCTGCAAAATGCAATTATTGGTGCCAGGCACTTTGTAAAGACCCTGGGCACAGTAGATAAGCCAAAGGGCAGTGCAGAGAATTGGTAGTGCATTGTACCCACTTTGAATCTGAGATATCTTCTGCAATCTTGTCTGATAGGGACATGCAGATATGCCTCTTTGAGGTCCGGAGTAACAAGCCAAGCCTTCTTGCCCAGCATGGCAAGAAGCTGCTGTAGTGTCAACATTTTGAATTTCGGAACATCCAGGTAAGTATTTAGAGTTGAAAGGTCTAGTGTGGGTCTCCAGGCTTTGCCTTTCTGGGGACCAGAAAGAGTCTTGAGTAAAATCCTTGTCCTTGTTCCTGCTGTGGTACTTTTTGAATAGCTCTCATGTCCATGAGGGCTGTTTTTGAGCCTCTGCCCATTGATTTTGTGGCAGGTTTGGCATTCCCTTTAGCCTTGGTAAAGTGTGAAAGTGGAACCTGTATCCTTGAGACACAATATTCAGAACCCATTTGTCTTGGGTGATTGTTTGCCAATTTTGAGAAAAAAGTGCTAGTTTCCCCCCTAAGGGGGCTGCCAAAAGGGAAGTGTTTGGCATACGAAGGGGGAAGTCATTGGGACTGTTTCCTGTAAGGTTGAGACTTGTCCTCACCTCCTTTTGGGGTTGAGGTACCCCACTGTCGTTGTCTGTAAGAGCCTTGGGGTTCAGATCTGCCTCTTGGGCGTCTGTTATCTGCCTCTCTGTGGCCTGTCTGACACTGGAAAGGACCAATTCTTTGTAGGCCAGTTTCTGCTAAATCCAGGTGGCTGTACCTGTAAGAAATCTTTGACTGTTTGCATAGATTTAGCTTTATCCTCCATTTTCTTTAACACCTCTTCTGCCTTAACACCAAACAAGGTATCATGCTGTAAAGGAGCATCCAATAATTTTGCCTTAACATGGTCAGGTAAACTCTGTTCTTTTAACCAAGCATGTCTTCGAATCGCAGAACCTGCAACTGCGGCTTTACAAGAGGCCTCTAAAGAATCAAAACCACATTGCAGAGTATGCTTTCCCACCTGTTCAACTGCATACAATAAATCCTGCATTTCTTTATAGTCAGGAGCTTCTGAGCTTGTAAGCATTTTCTGTTTTAACTGAGCCATTAAATATTGTTGGTACTTAAGCATGTGAAACTGGCAATTTAAAGCCCTTACTGCTAAATTTGCAGAAGTATAAACTTTCTTTCCCCATCTATCCAATGCTCTAGAATCTCTGTCAAAGGGGACTGGATTTTTTGCAATGGAAGCCTTAACCCCTTTGGGACCCTGGGAAATGGTTTCTGGGTCAACAGAAGGGTTTTTATAAAGAAACTTGTGAGAGTCAGGGACTCTATAATACCTATCTGGCTTGGCTGGAGCGGGGGGCAAAGAATCAGGAGATAAGCTGGTTCAGAGAACACATCATCTACAATATCTAACACAGGCGGAATAGCAAGGGGCCTGTGCTGAGGAAATAAAAGGAAGTCCTTGAGCCTTTTCTTGGATTCCGAATAATCCTGACTTTCCCAATGGAAATGCTCCCTCATGGTATGTAAAGTTTCCCCAAAAGAGTAAGCCTCAGGAGGGGAGGCTGAGGGGATAGATTCTTCAGCATCAGAGTCCTCATAGGGGGGTAGAGAGTATCTCTGGTCTGAAGAGGAATCAGAGGAAATGGAAACCTGATTAGAGGAATCATAGTCTGTATCCTGCCTAGGCCTTTTCTCAGGAGGGGGATGGGAACCCCTGATTAGAGTAATTAGGTCTTCGGCCATTTTGAGCATCTGTTTTTTAGGCATGGAGGCCTGTCCAGGAGAATGCTGTACTTGCTTCTTTGTCTTTAGTGGTGTTTTTGTCTTGGCTGTTGCTTTAATGGTAAGTTGTGAAGGTCTGAAAACACCCTCAGAAGCCGATGCCTGCTCAGCGGCTCCGGACCCATCTGAGGGATTAGTTTCCGTAGGCACAATACCTTGAGTTTCCAGAGGCCTAGTTGTCTCCACGTGGGAGTCAGAGGCGGCCTGTGGCTCTGAGGTAGCGGGTGTCAGGGGCTGCAAAAGCGCCTCACTGAGAACTGGCGACTGGCCTAGAAGAGGTTCCGTCGTCGGTTTTGGATCTCGGATGCTTGTCTTTATCCTTGTCTTTGCGTTTTTTATGAATTGCGGTCGTCGGTTGATCTGACAGCATTGTATAATTGAACCTTCGGCCAAAGCAGTGCAAAGCAAAATCAAAACGTCGTTTTATAGTGCGTTTGTTAAATCTAGCACAAAACCGACAACTAGTGACGAAGTGATCAGGGCCTAGGCATGGAATACAGTAAGAGTGGAAGTCCTTATGAGGTATTTGCTTTCAACAAGAAATACAATTATTAACTTTTTCTGACATTGGTCTGAGGCAAGAAAAAAGTTTCCCCAATGGGGTACTTAGCTTTACTGAAGACTTCGGATCTGAAATTCGACTTTGAAAATCTCAGGAGTCGGCCGACCGGCACTTGCGAACTGCTTTTGCTTCTGACACTGCACGGAAAGAAAGACTGAAGAAAATGGCGTCGGATGCATCTTGTATACCCCTGACGCACTGATGTCAGGGAAGAGCCGACAGCAACCGACGCCGGACCAAGACTTTGGAACTCTGGCCAACGGCAGGATAACCCAAGTGTAATGACTGCAGCAGTGTAACACGATGAGCATCTGTACTATGTTCTTTATGTTTCACTGTTGCAGTCATTACATTTGGGTAGAATCCCAAACCTATGGTTGGAAGGATGGATTTATACAGCATTAGGAGCAGCTATAAGGCTCTGCAGGACGGCAGCGGCAAAGCCAGCTCTGGATTTAGAGAAGAAAGGTAAATGGTAATGTTTGGTGAACGTATGAACTGAGCTCCAGGTAGCAATTTCTAGAATGTCCCTGGTAGGAATCCCTCTGAGAAAGGCTGCAGAAGTAGATACAGCCCTGGTGGAATGAGATCTGATCCCCTTGGGGATAGGTTTACCATGGTGCATATAGCAGAAACAAATACAATGGCTTATCCATTTGGAAATAGTCTGCTTTGAAATAGCCTTTCCCACTGCCCCTGCAGCAAATGCCACCAATAGTTGTTCAGATTTTCTTAAGAGATTTTGTCCTGTTTAAGTTGAATCTAAAGTTGTCTGTGTACATCCAATGAATGTAGAATCTGCTCACCCTTGTTCTGCGGATTGGGAAAGAAAGTTGGCAGATGAATGGCCTGATTAAGAGCCACACTGGATACCACCTTAGGCATGAAAGATGGACTGGTCCTGAGAGCCACCCTGTCCAGATGAAAAATAATGAAAGGCTCCACTGCCATAAGAGCCTGTAATTCTGAAATCCTTCTAGCTGAAGTGACTGCTAAAAGGAAAGCTGTTTTCCAGGAGAGAAATTTTAGGTCTGCAGTAGCAGCTGGCTCAAAAGGAGGGAGCATGAGTATTTCCAAAACAAAATGGAGGTCCCATGCAGGAGTAGGTGCTCTCCTAGGAGGTCTTAAATTTTTGGCCCTTCTGAGATGCTGCTTAAGCAGAGGATAAGAGAAGAGGGGAGGTTCTGTGTTGTAATGAGCTGAAACGGCAGAGGCATGGATTTTTATGGAAGAGAAAGATAGGCCCTTGTGAAGGATTTTTATGGAAGAGAAAGACAGGCCCTTGTGAAGCATCTCAGTCAAGTATTGCAGAATCTGAGGAATATTGGGCATTGTTGTGCTTATTCCTTGTGATTGGTTCCAGGCACAGAATCTTTTCCATTTGTCAGCATAAGATTTTCTAGTACTAGGCCTTCTAGCCTCCAAAATGACATCCATCACAGGTTTGCTGAGGGATGTCAAGGGTGAAATTAGTTGGATTAGCCACGCTGCAAGATTCAAAGTTTGGAGCAGTGTGCAGAATTTGGTAGTTCTGCTGAGACAGTAGGTAAGGTGTCTGAGGCAGATGCCACGAAGGAAGGTGTGACACACTGCGCAGGAGAGGGTACCAGTGTTGGCGAGGCCAGTCTGGAGCAATCAGAATCATTTTTGGTTTGTCCTGTTTGACTTTTAGTAGAACTTTGGAGAGCAGAGGCAGAGGGGGAAAAGTGTAGACTGATAGGTTTTTCTAGCTGAACAATAGAGCATCCACTTTCCAAGCTTTTTTGTGAATTCTTGTGCAGAATTTGTCCAGCTGATAGATCTTTTTGCCTCACCCCAGAACTATGTCTGGGCTCCCCCATTTGTGTGCCAACATGTTGAAAACTTGTGGTTCCAGTTTCCATTCGTGTGGGTCCATGAGATTTCTGCTTATTTCGTCTGCCAGAGTATTTAACTTTCCTGTAGTTGTATTTGGTAGGTCAAGGCCGTGTTCCACAATGCCATGGCTAGTCTGCAAAGGGGGTAGGAATGTGTACCCCCCTGCTTGTTTATGCACCACATAACTGTGGTGTTGTCTGTCTTTATCATTAGTTATCCTGGATGAAGGTAGTCCTTGAAGGCTGTTAGTGCATTCTGTACAGCTAGCATCTCTTTCTGATTGATATGTAGGTGCATTTGAATTGGGCTCCATTTGCCCTGAATGCACTTCCCTGCCAGATGAGCCTCCCCAAGCATAGTCTGATGCATGTGTAGTTAGGGTTTAGGTGGCAGGGGGTGGAGTGAAAGGCAGTCCCTTGTTTTGGTGACAGGCCTCTGCCCACCATAGGAACTCTAGTTACAGGCAAGGTATGATAGGAATCATTGTTTCCAGGCTGTGACAATGTTGACTCCATACACTTTTTAAGTGCCACTGAAGTTTCCTCATATGCAGTCTTGCATATGGAATTAGAAGAATGCAAGAGGCCATAAACCGCAAGGTTTGCAGAATTTGTCTTGCAGATAGCAGGGTTTTTGTGGCCACCTGTTTGAAGTAAGTCACCAATCAAATTTGCTTTTCTGGCGTAAGGTAAGTAATCTGGGCAATTGTATTCAAGCTAGCACCCAAGAATGTAATTTTTTGAGAGGGTACCAGTTGTGATTTCTTTTCGTTTATGGTGTACCCTAGACAAGTTAGAACCCTTTTTACAAACACCAGATGCTTTAGAAGAATGTCCTTGTTTTCTGCCTGAATTAGACAATTGTCCAGGTATGGATATATATGAATATTTATTTGCCTGCAAAATGCAATTACTGGTGCCAGGCACTTTGTGAAGACCCAGGGCACAGTAGATAAGCCAAAGGGCAGTGCAGATAACTGGTAATGCAAATAGCCTGCTTTGAAGTGGAGGTATCTTCTGCTAGATTCTCTGATTGGGATATGTAGGTAAGCCACTTTTAAGTCTAGAGTTACCAAACAGGCATCTTTGCCTAGCATAGGTAGTAACTGTTGGAGTCAACATCTTGAATTTTGGAATGTCTAGAAATGTGTTTAGAGTGGACAAGTCCAGAATTGGACGCCATGATTTGTCTTTTCTGGGTACCAGGAAAAGTCTTGAATAGAAACCTTGTCCCTTTTCCTCTTCTGGTACTGGTTGAATAGCCCCCATGTTCATAAGGGACAGAACTTGTTTCTGGGCAGAGTCTGCCCACTGATTTGGGGGAAGATCTGGCCATCCGTTTGGGATTGGCAACATGTGGAAATGAAATCTGTATCCCTGGGATACTATAGTTAAAACCCATTTGTCCTGGGTAATAATGCCTTCTTAGCACAGATCCAGTTACAGTAGCCCTGCAAGAGGCCTCTAAAGAATCAAAACCACATTGCAAAGTATGTTTACCAACTTGTTCAGCTGAATACAATAAATCCTGTAAATCTTTATTTTCCACACAGTCAAAAATTAACATAATTTTCTGTTTAAGTAATCCCATGATATGCTGTTGATATTTAAGCATATGAAACTGACAGTTTAAAGCCCTGATTGCCAAGCTCGCAGAAGGGTAAACCTTCTTACCCCATCTATCCAGCACCCTGTAATCTCAATCAGAAGGAGTAGGATTTCTAGCAGTAGAGGCCTTAATGCCCTTGGGACCCTGAGAAATGGTTTCAGGATCAGCAGTGGGATTTTTGAAAAGGAATTTGTGAGCGTCAGGAACTCTGTAGTATCTGTCTGGCTTACAAGGAGCCGGATTCAGAGAAATCCTGACTTTCCCAGTGGAAATGTTCTCAAAGTATGTAATGTTTTCCCAAAAGAAAAATCCTCAGGGGGAGGAGCAGAAGGAATGGAATCTTCTGCATCAGAGTCCTCATAAGTAGGAATACACACATCCTGTTATTAGAAGAGTCAGAAGAAAAAGAATCCTGTTCAGAAGATTCATAATCCATGTCTTGCCTAGGCCTCTTAGAAGGAGGGAGTTGGCTACCCCTGATCAGGGTAATTAAATCTTCAGCCATTTTGATCATTTGTTTTTTAGGCATAGGGGCCTATACACGTGGCCCAAGCATCGTTTTTTTAGACATAGAAGTAGATTTTGGCCTTAGTTTTGAAGACGGCGTTGGTTTAATATACAAATCTTTAGGCCTGAAAACACTCTCAGAAGGATTTTGGCCTTAGTTCTGAAGACGGCGTCGGTTTAATATACAAATCTTTAGGCCTGAAAACACCCTCAGAAGCCGGTGCCTGCACAGTGGCTCCGGACCCATCCAAGGTAGAGACATCCGTGGGTTCAATACTTAAAGCATCTCGTAGCATACCGGACTCCAAATGGGTCTCAGTAGAGGCCTGCGAGTCAAAAGTATTGGGCATCAGGGGCTGCGAAAGCGCCTCACTGAGTACCGGCGAACTAGCGACTGGCTTAGGAGAAGCGTCATCATCAGTTTTAGACCTCGATGGCCTGTCTCTGTCTTTTTCTTTGCGTTTTTTAGGTATTCCGGTAGTCGGATTGCTAACCGACAACATTTCTGGATAGTTAAATCGTGAACCAAAGTATGTAGAAGCAAAAATATACTGACGCTTAATAGTATGTTGTTTAAATCTAGCACAAAACCGACAACAAGGTACATTATGATCAGGGCCTAGGCAAGGAATACAGTACAAATAAAATCCTTATGAGGTATTTGCTTCCCACAAGTAATGCAATTATTAACTTTTACTGACATCGGTAAGGAGCAAGAAGAAGTTTCCTCAATGGGCTACTTAGCTTTTAGTTGAAGACTTTGGTTCTGAAAACTCGAAAACGAAAATTTCAGGAGTCGGCCAACCGGCACTTGCAAACTGATTCTGATTCGGGCACCGCACGGCAAGAAAGACTGATGTAATGGTGTCAGCTGCATGTTTTATACCCCTGACGACCTGACATCATGAAAGAAGGGACAGCAACCGATGCAGGTCCCAAGACTTTGTTAATCAGGCCGACTGAGGTCAAACTGCCAGCAAATTACCCAAATGTAATGACTGCAACAGTGAATCACGAAGAGCATCTTATAAATAAGGAAAAGCATCCAGGTCCAAGGAGATCATTCTTCCACTGTACTTGCTTCTCATCTGACCAATCATTGAGTATGGTGCACCCTTTGACTTGTACTTGACCAGGCACTTAAGAGCTTGAGAGACCACAGAGGTTCTTTGAAAAAAAAAGAGAGTATAGGAAGTAAACAAGTCCTATGCCAACTGTCTGAAAGCCCTGTCCCTGCATAATGTCTGCTACAGACTGCTGAGTGGCGATCTATGCTTAGCCTACAAGACATCCCCTGATCCCACACTGAAGGATTTGTTGCATATCTGCAAAACAAATGAATCAGAAATACCAGTTCTAAGAACCTAAACCTCATTTGAGACATCAGGGCATGCTGGAGAGACAGGTTTGCATCTAAGAACTACCCCTTTTCTGGAACAGGCTTCCCATCCATGTGAAGCAAAGATCATCTCGTCATACTCAAACATAACATGGACCAATTGATGAGAAACAGCAAATTTATACGTGAATACTAGGTTAACTGTCCTGAGGGGCTATTTTAAGCCTAGCCAATAACCCTAGATTAGAATCAAAGCCTGTACTTTGCATTTATGAGCCCAATACCTTAACCACTATGCCAAACCCTCCCCAACTGGTATGGCACCTATGTCCTTAATGGATAGGGGCATCCTGCGAAACCTTGATGTTGCCAAGTCTATATTGTTCATCACCTTGGATGCTGACACTTGTCAGCAATATTTTAGTAAATTTGCGGTAAGCTTCGCTGGGCTTAAAATGGCTCTTGGGATGATAGCTTAGTAACCACCTATGAACGACTGATTCGTTTTCTGAATGGCTGACTCAGACATGTACACCCATGTACTATCACAGTTACATTATGCTACAGGAGTTCTGTAACCTGCAGCTCTGGAAGCCCCTTGTTGCTCTGCTGCAACCTAAAATGTGGCTAGACAAAAGCAGAAACACCATCAACCCACATCTGTAGTGTTAAAAATTTTAACATGTAATTTGATTAGTGAGATCAGTATTATTTTTCTTTTGTTATTGAATTTGTTATGCATCCCTGATCAGTATTCATTTTTTTAACAAGGAAGCTATATTAATATTCAGTCTTGAAAGACTTTGTTACAGAAAAAATTAAAAAGACTTTTGAGCTAATGGCGTCTGGGGAGTTATTCCTCATAGGTCAATACTGGGATAACTGTTTATATTACTCATTATGGCCTATCAAACTAATAGGCAAAATTATTTGCTAAAAATTCACATGCAGTCTAAAATAAAACGAAAAAAAAAAAATAATAACCGTGAGTGTAGAAATTTTTCAAAAATGACTACTTATTACAAAATGTGATACTGCTTTCTCCTCCTGAAAACTAAAATCTAGTGTCATCATAGACTGTTTATATCCCCAGATATCACTATATAAATGCATAAGAAAGGATTAACAATTATTGTTCAAATGTTCAGGGTACGCGTTTTCAAACCAAGAAGTGAAACTGTTTTTATTCAACATTAGTAAGAACTAGATAAGAATAACCTAGCTACTGAGACGCAGTCTTTACAAAAGTTTACTGTGATTTGCTACTAAAGCACAATTGGGGTTCCTCTGCTGTATTATACAATTTATGTTTGTAAATATTTGTTCATTTTTCCCATTTTTTTCTGATGCACATACATTTATTCTTTTTGTTTCAGTACAAAAATGTTTTACAGTCTTTGTCTTATGGTCTGGGACAAGGCCGAGAAAGTACCCTTGGACCAGTCCACCCTTCTGGTCAACAAACAAACAATAAACTAAACAACAGAGTACTTCAAATGACAAAATGTCCCTTCAGGAAAAGAATAGGGATGAGGCACTGAACTACTCTTTGCATTATACAGGAGGACAGATCCAATCATGCATTGCATGAACCACTGAGTGACAAAGTATTTCAAGTAATATGAGCAACTAAATTAGGAGAATAAAAACACATTACAAGAATCCTTTTAGTATACATCATTGCTTTGTAGCCTGCAAAATACAATTCATGGCTTGCAAGTTGTAGTCTAAGCAGTAAAATAACTGCCTTCATTTGAAAATAAAAGGTATGTGCATCCTTTAGTGTCATTTAAAGACAGATGGATCACATCTATGGTGACAAATGGATGTATTTATTAAAAGGTTCTAATCTGTCTGTGATAAGCGTCTGACCTCCTTAACAGTTTCTCTGAATCATTTTCTGAGAGCAGATAGTACAGCAAGGATTCAGAGAGGGTGTTAAGGAGGACAGGAGCATCAGAATGCGGGAAAATGTCTGTAAGCTACTGGCATACCTCTCAGCTGCTACAATTAAGTAGGTGATTTAGTCTTCAGATTTAGCGCTGCTCCTTCTAGACGTACTGATGTCTCTCAAAGTCAAACCTGTTTATGAACAGATGTCTTAAATAAAAAAGAAGTTATGTCTTACCATAACGTTCCATCTGTGTTGTCAAGCTTCACTATTTCAGTTCACGCCTTCCAAACTCTCAAGCTAGGCTTTACTCATAACGCTCCTCTCAAGATTACCTCAGATCAAGTTTGCCTAATATAGTGGCAGACAGCAATCATAATAAAAATAACAACAACAGACCAGATATGAGTCCTTAATAAGAAGCCAGTCCTGGACAATTGTGATCCACTAAGAGTCTCAGGCTGGAGGGAAGTAGGGAGAGAATGTCAAGGATTAGTGAAGCTCGACGGCACAGATGGAACGTTATGGTAAGACATAACTTCTTTATCTGATGTTGTCAATCTTCACGTAATCCTTGACTGTGGGACAGAGTCCCCAGCTACCTGAATCTTGGGAGGTCTTATGGAAGAATGTTCCTAAGCACCATCGAACCAAATGATGCTCGTCTCTAGAGACCTGTGCCAATTTGTAATGAGTGATAAAGGTATGAGAAGACCAAGTGGCTACTGCACAAATATCATCGAAGGAAGCTCTGGCATGAAAAACTGCAGACGTTGCCACTGCTCTAGTTGAGTGGGCTTTTACTGGATATGAAAGATGAAGCCCTTATCTCCGAGCCATTTAGCCAAGGTAACCTTTGTAACTGGGTTACCTAAAGAAGGTGAGGAAAACCAACAAATAGTTGGCAGATTTTCTGAAATCCTTTGTTCTGTGAAGATAAAATCGCCTGTGAACATCTAATAAATGAAGGGAATACTCCCCTTTACTGAAGTAATTAGGGTAAAAGACCAGTAGTTGAAGTGTCCGATTGAGATTAGATTCTGAGACTACCTTCGGTAAAAAGGATGGCTTAGTCCTAAGGAGACTCTCTCTTTGTGAAATATTATGTAGAGTGGTTTACAAGACAAGGCCTTAAGTTCTGATACCCTTCTGGTAGATGTAATAGCCATTAAAAATAAAGTTTTCCAATTCAGAAACTTTAAGTCACAAGCAGCTGATGGTTCAAAGGGAGACAAAGTAAGAGACTGAAGAACTAGTGTTAGATCCCAGAGGAATGGGTTCCCTAACTGGAAGTCTTAGCATTAAGGCTCCCTTGAAAAAGGCTTTACAAAGTTTGTGTGACATAAGGGATGGCCCATCAAATGCCATATGGAAATGAGAGATCGCAGCAAGATCGACTTTAATTGCTGAGGTACAGGAACCAGCCTGATAGAGGTTAGCCAAAAAATCCAAAACTTTATGAACAGGAGTTGTATAAGAATCGCATTCATTCAGAAGGGCCCAACTTTCAAATTTTTCCCATTTACTCTGATACAGTTTCCTAGTTGAAGGTTTGTGATGAGCCACAATGATTTGTTGGACAGGAGAGGAAAGGGAAGGATGCCTGGCAATCATTGGGAATTGGAGAAGCCATGCTGTGAGCTTGAGATGCTGGAGGTTTGGATGAACCATGCCCTCTGGATGAGACAGCAGATCTGCAGCTGGCTCCAAAATCCATGGTTTCTGAAGAAGATGAGGCCAAAGGAAGGGAAACCAAATCTGTCGAGCCCCAAAGGGGGCAATGAGGGTTACTGAATTCTCTGACCTCTTGGCTTTCTTTAGAAACTGAGATATCAGAGCAGTTGGAAGAAAGGCATAGAGAAGACCAGGGGGCCAATCGTGGAGAAGATGGTCTCTGGGTGACTCCACTGGAGGGGGGATTATGGCAAAGTAACTACTGCACTTGTTGTATAGGCAGGACTCAAAAAAATCGGAGCAAGGGTGGCCCCAGTGACGACAAATCACCACCACAGGATTAAGAGACCACTCATGAAGCATGAGAATGGTTCTGCTCAGTTTGAGGGTATCACATTGAAGCTCCCCAGAATGTGTGCTGCTGGGAGAAAGTGATTGGAAGAAAACACCCATTGCCAAACTCTGAGGGCTTCACGACACAATGGGTAAGATTTGGCTCCCCCTTGTTTGTTGATGTACCCAGTCTACAAACATGTTGTCCATCTGAACTGCTACTGCTCCTAGAGGAAGGGCATCCTGAAATGTTTGCAATGCTAATAGCACTGCTCTTATCTCTAGAATACTGATGTGCATATTGGCCTCCAGTTGGAACCACATGCTTTGGACCGTCTTTCCCAGATAATGGCCCCCCACCCTATCTGGGAAGCATCCATGGTCACTATGGCTAGGGGTTGTGGAAGGATGAATGGCTGGCCCAAAAGAATCTCATTGGAGTAGAGCCACCATGAAAGATCCTGCTTGCAGCGATTGGTAACCAAGATGTGGTGTACATTGGCTGATCTGTCAGAGACCACTGAGAAGCTAGCAACCATTGTAAGATTCACATGTGATATATCTCTAAGGGAACCAGGGTGATTGAGGCTGCCATCGAACCTAATGCTTGAAGGACTAATCTGGCTGGAACACTTCTGCTCTGGATAATTTGGCTGACCTGAGTTCTGATCCTTTGTATTCTTTCCAGTGGGAGAGAAGCAATTCCTGTAACTGTGTTCAACAGGGCTCCAATGAATTCCAGTTGTTGTGATGGTTGTAAATTTGACTTTTCATAATTTTACTGTGATATCTAGGGATGCAGAGACGCAGAGTGAAATCTCTTGCCTGTTCTAATTGATGCCTGTTGGCAGTAGTGAGGAGCCAGTCATCGAGGTATGGAAAAACTCAAAATCCTTGCAGTCTGAGATGAGCTGCTGTCACTGCCATGCATTTGATGAACACCCTGGGGGCTGAGGCAAGTCCAAAGGGTAGTGTTCTGGACTGGAAATGACTGGCTCCCAGCCAGAAGTGCAGGAACTCTGGCGCATTTGTCCATTTTTATGTGATAACAGACGTCCTGGAGGTCTATAGAGCACATCCAATCATCCTTTTCCATGAATGGAAGAATAGACTGAAACCAGACCATCCAAAACTTGGCTTGCTGAACTGCCTTGTTGAACTTGCTGAGATCCAAAATGGGTCTCCAGTTTCCTGTTTTTTGGGGTACTAAAAAGAATCTTGAGTAAAACCCAGATCCTATTTGGTCTGCTGGGACTTATTGGATGACTCTTTTGTCAAACAGGTTTTGAATTTCTATGATTGCTGCCTCCTTTTGATTGGGAGTCTTTTTTGGGGTTCTTGACTTATGGAAAGTGGAATTTTGTAACCTCTGGATAGGATTCCCTGCACTAATTTTCCAAAGTTATCAGCTGCCAAGCTGGTTGGTCCAGGGATAACCGTCCCGGACTGCTGCCAGAGGAAGGCAATCAGGCCTCCCTTCAGGGCTGTTGGTAGGAAGTCCAAATGTACAAAGCAGAAACACACAAGGAACCAGATAAAATCCTTTATTAACCAAAAGATTAAGTGCTTTTGTCAGCTTATAGCCAAAGACTTCTTCAGAATCTGGACCTATGTTTTGGTTGTTGGGTTTAGTGTCCTGGTTCTTGGTCATGTTGCTGGTAGGAAGTGCCACAGAAAGAATCTCTGGAGCCCTGGTTTTGCAGGCCACTTCTGCTCCTAGGGTGGCATCTTCCATTACTTCCCCCTCTGCCCCGGGGAAAGTCTCTGCTACGTGAATCCTGGAAAGGCCCTTGGATTTTTTAAACCATAGTTGCCTACTTCTCTGGTTCCTACAGTAAGGCCACTGAGGAGTGGAGAAACATATACTTATGGCAGAAAGAGTCTTCCCATCTTTCTCACACTTGGCTAGAGTGTCGTTTATCTCGAGACCAAAAAGGGATGATCTGTCAAATGGAGCATTGATGAATGATGCTTTAAATGGCTCCACAAAATCACACAAGTGCATCCAGGAGTGTCTTCTAATGGCTATATCTCTTGTCATTCCTTCAGCTGCGTGGGCAGTCAGCCTCATGGACAAGTTAGAAATCGCTTCAAGGGTGGCGAGCTGACAGGCAACTCTGTCCCGTACCCCTTCAGCTACTGCTCCTGAGATGGTATCCCAGAGCTCTTTGGTTAGATCCCTATGTAATCTTGTGAAGTGTGCCATGTAGTTCAAGGACCTGACAGCAAAGGTCGCTGAAGCATAAAGGCGCTTCCTAAACCTATACATAGTCCTAGACTCCTTGTTAGGAGGATGGATAGTTGGACTTTCCTCAGCAATTTCCCTCTTTGAGGCTACTGATATCACCATGGTGTCTACAGGTATGCCTTTTGACAAATGGTCATCCTTAGGGGCTGAAAGGATCTGATCAGGTATCTTGGGGATCGGTTTGATGGAGTCGGGCATCCTCCATGCCCGCTGAGTGATCAGTTTAATGAGATTTTCAGTGGGAGGAAAGATCCAACAGGTAGATGGTTGGGCATGAAAAGCGTCTGGGTATACAAACTCCTCTGAAGAAGGTTGGAGGGAAGTGCAGCCACCCCTCTGTTTTAGAATTTCCAAGAATTCTCTGAAGGAAACCTCATCAGGGGGTGACCTGGGGAAACCTTCCCCTTCATCAAAGTCGGTATCTTCAGTGAAAGACTCCTCCGGCGAGTCTAAGTGCTTCCTCTTACACTTCTTTGCAGGTACTTCCTCGAGGGGGATGTTCTGGGGAAGTGTCTGAAGAGGAAACCACCAAGGTGGGCCTATCCTTGAGCTTCTGTGCCCTCTGTCTTGGGGAATAGACCGATGGGAGCTCAGGTTGGGATGTAGAAATGTGGCCCGACACGGATGGCATAGACTGTGAATGTCGCATGGACAAAGCCTTCTCCATGACTTAAAAGGCCTGCCCCCCTCCGCATAGAGGGACTGGAGCCCAGATCCAAAAAGACTTCTTTGGAACCAAGGTCCTACCCTGCATCAAGGAGGCGAACCCTGAAACAGAAACCTGGGCTGATTTTACAAGGACAGAAGCATCGAGGGTCATGGACGGCTCCAAAATAAAAAAAAAAAAAAAACATGCATCCCGGAACTGGACAGAGTCTCGACCACGGGAGACCTATGGTGCTGAATGCCTAGAGGAACTCAAGGCAACTCTCGGCTCCACAGAAGAGGCAGCTACCAGAGCCCAGACAGTGGATGCTGGAACAGTCGAAGCAGAGAGCGCCAATGACTCAATAAGAGTTGGAGGAGGAATAATGGCTGGTGTCGTAACAGGACTGGTTCTGATGCCAGCTTGGCTGGGAACCAAGGACAATCCCCTCACCGTCAGGAGCTGATCCACCAGTCTCATGAAGTTGGCTTTGGAGAGATTCTTAGTGGATCAAACTGATGCAGTCAATAGAGACCTAGGGGGTCTCACATCGATGAAGGGGCTTGGAGGTCTACCCTTAAATGGATCAACTGAGGGAAATTACCTGGATTCTTGGTACTGAGATCAATTGTGATTGCTCTGGTACAGACTTTTCTCTCGGTACCAAAGAAGCTGAAGTCGGCTCCAAAATTTTTGTCAGTGTCTAATCTTTTTTGCCGTTCGGTGCCGTGGAAATCACTGGCACTGAAGGGTTTTTTGAAACCTTTTTAGGGGGTTCTGAAATACTTGAAACCAAAGAAGGTTGTTTCTTAGAGGATGAAAAAGATGATGATGAAGAACTGGCTTCCGTTTTTGACACAGAAATGGCCTCTTCAAAGTCACTCTTCAAAAGGCCCTTAAGAATGAGTTTGTTCTTATGTTCTGCAAGTGTCCTAGTAGAAAAAGCATGGCAAACAGAACAGTTCTCAAGTAAATGGACTTTGCTTAGACAATAAACACAAAGGGTATGCCCGTCCAAATTGGGCATTTTTCTCTGACATTTTTGACACCTTTTAAATCCGGAGGTGCCTTTGGAAGATTTGGCTGAGACTCAGCCTGGTCAGCCATAATGAAAAAAATGAAATACTCACACACACACAGACGCACACACAGAAGACAAAGCATTTTTTTTTTTTTCTTTTTAAATAGGAGAGAAAAATACCAATGATGGTAAGACAAAATACCTTTAAAGGTAAAACAAAGGAGTACCAAGAATGGTACTAAGAAGAAACTACCAACAGTAGTATAGGAAAGTGGGAATGAGAAACACACACATGGAATTCAGATAGCGAGAGGAGCGGGAATAGAAAAAGATATACTAGAGGGCAAAAAGGACTTAATATATCATTTTTTTGCCTAAATAAGACAAGAAACTTACTTAAACCCTAAGCCGAAGCTTGACAGCGGTCATACCAGTCTGACACACAAAGTGGTAAACGAGATCTGAGGTAATCTTGACAGGAGCATTGTGGGTAAAACCTTGCTCAAGAGTTCGGAAGGTACAAGCTGAAATAAATGGCAGAGTTGGTTCCGGTGCCTGGAACCGAGCCCACAGTCATGGATTAAGTGAAGACTGACAACATCAGATCAATGCTTATAAAAAGCTACAGGGTGTAGTACATGAAGGCATTCTATTGTGAAAAATAAGAAATAAGTTATGTACTCACCATAACATTCCATGTGAGTTGTTCATCTCGCCTTCATTCTTGACTCATGGGTTCAGAGCCGATCCCTCAGCTCCGATACAGCCACATGCAAAGCTCAAGGTCTTCCAGTAGCTCAAGGCCAAGCCCCCTATCCCATGATGCACTGTGAATTACCTCAGATTTTGCTTGCTGCGTATACTATAACCGTATACAATAGTTATTCCCCTAGAGAAGGTAAGAAGACATTGAGCAACCAGGATGAAGCAACATCTAAATCAACTATCAGCCAGGAGGGGGTAGAAGGGAGGGATGTAAGAATGAAGGCGAGATGATCAACTCACATGGAACGTTATGGTGAGGAGATAACTTCTTAATGTGAAATTGCTCAATCTCGCCATTCATTCTTTACTGATGGGTAGTGTCCCAAGCACCATCAATCTCAGGTGACTCACGGGAGTACATTTCTCAGGACCGTGGACCCAAAGGATGCTCTATCCCTGGAGGCCTTATCCACTTTGTAATGAGTGATAAAGGTATGAGGTTTTGACCAAGTGGCTGCTGCACAAATATTATCAAAGGGTAAGTTTGGCTGAAAACGCAGAGGATGCAGAGACTGCTCTGGTTGAGTGAGCTTTAATCTGGTCTTGCAAGGGCATATTAGCAGCGGAATAGGGAAATGTGATACAATCAGATAACCATTTAGACAGACTTGCTTTAGCCACTGGTTTACCTTTCCTGGATTCAGAGAATGAAACAAAAAGTTGGTCTGATTTCCTGAAATCTTTTGTTCTATCCAAATAAAATAAGAGCTGTGAACATCAAGTTGGTGCAGCATATATTCTAATTTGTTGGAATGATTAGGGAAGAAAACTGGTAACTCAATAAGTTGGTTGATATTGGTTTCTGAACAACCTTTACGCAAAAAGGAGAGATTTGTCCTAAGTGATACTGTGTCAGCATGAAAAATCAAATAAGGAGGGTTGATAAAGTCTGAAGCTCTGGCACTCTGCGAGCAGAAGAAATAGCTACTAGAAAAATGGTTTTCCATGACAAATATTTGAGGTCACAAGATGATGCTGGTTCAAACAGAGGGAGAATCATACGTGAAATCATAAAATTTAGATTCCATGGAGAATAGGGAGTTTTCAGAAATGGTCTCATATGAAATGTTCCCCTGAGAAAAGCTTTGGATAACTTGTGGGACATGATATTTAAACCATCAACTCCAAGATGAAAATTAGAAATAGCAGCCAACTGAACCCGAACTGTTGCTGCTGCCGCTCCGTTGTTAAAGGTCATAGTCAAAAACTCTAATATGGATGTCATGGGGGCTTGGTAAGGATCAATATTATTTTAGAGGCCCATATGGAAAATCTCTTCCACTTACTAAGATACAATTTTCTAGTGGAGGACAAGTGAGAAGACAAAAGGATCTGCTTTGTCTCATTGGAAAGGTTATGAAGCCTGGCTATAAGGGGAACTGAAGCAGTCAGCTTCAATGACTGCAGAGAGGGATGAAGGTCCCCAATGGGTGAGTCAGTAGGTCTAGAACTAGGCCCAGAATCTAGGGATCCTCCAAGAGATGAGGTTGAAGGAATGGGAACCAAACCTGCCAAGGCCAATGAGGGGCTATAAGAATGGTATTCCTTCCCAGGGATTTTGCTTTCTGTAGAACCTTGGGTATCAATGGTATTGGTGGAAATGCACAGAGGAGACCCCGGGGCCAATCGTGTATGAGTGCGTCCCTCAAGGCTTCTCCCAGAGGGGGAATCAGGGCAAAGTAGCTTCTGCATTTTGTGTTGATGTGACTGGCAAAAAGGTCGCAGCAAGGCTGGCCCCATTTGCGGAAAATCCTGTCCGCAATCTCTTTCTTGAGGGACCACTCATGTGGCAATAGGATTGCCCTGCTTAGTTTGTCTGGTATCACACTGGACCTCCCCGGGATGTGCGCTGCCAACAGAAAGCGCTGGGAGGAAACAGTCCACTGTCAAACTCTGAGGGCTTCTCGGCAAAGGGAATAAGATCTGGTTCCCCCTTGTTTGTTCAAATACCAGACTACTGACATATTGTCTGTATGAATCATAATCATTCATAGAAGAAGAAAGTCCCGGAAGTACTGCAACGCCAAAAGTACTGCTCTCATCTCCAGAATATTGATATGCAAATGTAACTCCTGATCAGTCCATGTGCCTTGGGCAGTCTTTCTCCGAAAATGCCCCCACCTCCACCCTATCAGGGAAGCGTCCATGATAACAATGGCTACTGGAGGGGGTAGAAAAAAGGGGCATCCAATGTTGACAATGAAGAGACATCAAACACCACTGGAGGTCTTTCTTGCAAGAGCATGTAATCAATATTATGTGGTCCATGGGTAGTTCCTGGTAAGACCATTGAGTGAACAGCAGCCACTGAAAGATCTGCATATTCGTTCTTGCTAATGGTATGGCTAGGATTGCTGCAGCCATCATACCCAATACTTTCAAAACTTCTGAAGCTGGTGCTCTGTCTTTCGATATCAATGTGCGGACATGCTGACGAAGAAGAAAGACTCTTTCTATTGGTAGCTTTAGAGTGGTGCTAGAGGTGTCTAGCTCTGTCCCGATAAAAACGATATGTTGCGATGGCGACAAGGCAGACTTTTCTGAGTTGACTGTAATGCCTAGATGACTGCAGAGTGACAGAGTGTACTCCCTTGCCTGAATAAGTTGATGCCTGGTGGTGGAGGTAAGGAGCCAATCGTCTAGGTACGGAAACACCTGGAATCTTAGAAGCCTCAGACGAGCTGTGACCACTGCCATGCATTTGAACACTATAGGGGCTGTAGTGAGACCAAAGGGCAGGGCTCGAAACTGAAAATGACTGGCTCTCAGCCGGAAACGCAGGTGATCTCTGGATGGTCTGGCCATCTTTACGTGGTAGTATGCATCCTTGAGATCTACCGAGCACATCCAGTTGTTTTTCCCTAAGAAGGGAAGTATAGACTGAAGCGTGACCATCCAGAACTTCTCTTTCTTTATATATTGGTTCAGTCTGCTGAGGTCCAAAATGGGTCTCCAGTCCCATTTTCTTTGGAACCAAAAAGAATCTTGACTAAGTTCCGGATCCTGTTTGGTTTGTTGGGACTGGCTGGATGACTCTTTTCTTCTAGCAACTTTCGGACCTCTACAGCTGCTTGTTCCCTGTAACTGGGTGGAACGTCCGGGATTCTCCTTATAGACGGAGGGGGTGTAGCGAATGGTATTTAGTACCCTCTGGAAATGATACTTTGTACCCAGCTGTCTTTTGTTATTTTTTACCAAGCGTACCCAGCTGTCTTTTGTTATTTTTTTACCAGGCACCTGGGTACAAAGATAAGCGACCCCCGACTGCCTCCAGAGCAGGACAGTCGGGTCTCCTTTCAGGAGCGCTGGTAGAGTTGCCCAGAGAAGTGATCTCTGTCACCCTGATGCTGCGGGACCCCCTCTGCCGCGAGGGCAGCGTCTTCCACTATTACCCCATCCTCTGCCCCTGGAGGGGGGTTCACCACGCGTGTCCTGAAAGGCTCCTTGGGCTTTCCAGAACCACATTTTCCCTCCCCTTTGACCTTTGGGATAAGGACGGGTAGGTGTGGAAAAAACGGACTCCGACAGCAGACACAGACTTTCCCTCCTGTTCACAGCTGGTCAAGGTTTCCTTCACTTTAGGCCCAAAAAGGGATGAGCCATCAAAGGGGGTGTTCACAAAGGATGACTTCAGGGAACACAAGTGCATCCAGGAATGTCTTCTAACAGCGATTCCTGTACCCACTGTCCTACTCGTTCCACCAGCTGCACAGGATATGAGACGGATGGATGAGTTGACAACAGAATTTAGGGTAGAAAGCTGGGCAGCAACGTTATCAGAGGCACCTGCAGTCACTGTACCCTGAAAAGTATCGCCAAACTCCTTAAGGAGATCTCTTTACAACCTAGTAAAATGGGTTAAGTAGTTCAATGAACGGACAGCAAAAGTCGCTGATCTGAACATGCGTTTCCCATATCTATCCATGATCCTAGACTCTCTATTAGGAGGATGGATAGACGAGGAAGTCTCACACCACCATGGCATCAACAGGAACTCTTTTGGTTAAGAATGTTTTGTCTGGTGGGGCTGATATAAACTTGTTAGGCCTCTCAGGGACAGGCTCCATGGACTCTGGTGACTCCCACACCCTTCAAGAAACCAACTGCATGAGCTCATTGAAGGGTGGAGACATCCAAGAGGTGGAAGGTTTAGACCCGAAAGCCTTCGGTAGAACGGACTCATCCTCAGTAGGGTTTTTGGACTGCCAACCACCCTTCTGCCTAAGGATCTCAAGTATCTCAGCAAATGAGATATTCTCAGAGGGGGACCGTGGGGACCCTTCTGACTCATCCAAGTCAGTATCAGATGTTAAAGACTCCTGTGGGGAGTCCAACTGTCTCCTCTTGCACAATCTCTTCCTAGGAACCTCCTCAGTGGGGGATTATGGAGAGGTCTCCGAAGAACGGGTGGCACCCTGCAGGGTTACCTGAGGCTCTAGGTCTCTACGCTTAGCCTGGATGATGGAAACAGAAGCAGACACAGGCACTTTAGGGGATGAGGAAGCAAGGCCTGAAGTCGAGGATGTCTTGGGTGACAAAGCTCTTCTCATGGCATCAAAGGCACCATGGCTCCGATGGGAAAGAATCAACGCATCCAAGGGAACCATCAATCCCTCCTACACCGAGGCAGTGGGCTCAGAGCCAGAGGTAGGAGCCGAGCTCATCCGAGCCAAAGCCCCGAGAGGGAGAGTCGGCACAGACAAGTCGGTTCGACTATCCTCTCCAGATCTGACTGGAGAGCGTCGGCTCCTAGAATCCCCGGTCAGCACCGAGATACAGTGCAGGAAGCAGGGCAACATTAAGAGTCATCTATCCTATACTCAAAGAATGAAGTACTTATATTGCAGCCACATTAATGATGTGGATGGAGCCGAGGATACTGGAACAGGTCTCGACCCCAACGGCTCCACGATCAACAGGTCTGATTCTTCTGGCTCCATAGGGCTGGCTTGGCTTGGCTCCAAAGGGCTGGCTTGGCTCAGAGGAGGAGTAGTCAAAGTAGGAGTAGTGGTCTTCAGCTCCAAAGCCGTTTGGGTCGGAGCAGACAGCAATTTAGCAAGGCCTGGTGCCTCTAGAAGCTTCTGCACCAATCGATCCATAACCAAATCTGAAAGGCTGACAGACTACCTAGATGAATGCACCGATGATTCCAAATGAAGTAAAGGTGACTGAGGCACTTCGGATACCGGCTCTAAGGCTGTGGGCCGGCTCAGAAATCTGTGGAGCCGATGTCTCATCAGACTTTTTTGATTTTGATTTTTTTGAGTCTTTAGATTCACCAGATGACTTGGAGGACTTAGAGGATGTGCTAGCAACATCCTGGTCACTCAATGCCTCTTGAAAAGGATGTTTTAACAAACCCCTATCCATTAATTTCCTTTTCCTCTCTAATAGAACCCTAGAAGAAAAGGAATGGCAGACAGCACAAGATTCTTGCAAGAGGACAGCCCCTAAACAATGTATACAGGTAACATGCCCATCAGTGACTGACATTTTTTAATTACAGTCCGGACATTTTTTAAAACCGGACTTGGGATGTTTGTCCTTATCTGCCATGATACCACACTAAACCCACGCGGATCAAAAATCAATGAGAAATTAGCAACAATACACTCTAAACACACACTAAGAGAGCCTAAGATAAAGGTATTCAAAAATTCTGCACTATAATTATAACTACTACAAAATATCTAACACACACTCAAGTTAACTAGGCCAAAACCAACGAGGCCAAATATTTAAAGAGTAAATATAGTAAGAATATAATATCTCATGGGAAGGGGAACTGCAGGGAAGCTATAAGAGCTAACTATCTAACTACTTATGCAAAATATTAGTAATGCTATATATGAAAAGCTATTAAATAGAAAACATTTTAAAGTTACTGGCCCGAGCTTACACTGGAAGCCGCAGCAAACTAGATCTGAGGTAATTCACGGTGCATCATGAGATAGGTGGCTTGGCCTCGAGCTACTGGAAGACCTCAAGCTTTGCATGTGGCCATATCAGAGCCCAGGGATTGGCTCTGAACCCATCAGTCAAGAATGAACAACTTCATATCTGCTCTTCTTTCTGACCCGGTTATGATTTTTAATGATGAGAAGTTAAGAGGTACATCCACTGGGTGATGGCAGGATGCCCTGCCTGTTTATTAACAAAGGAACCTGAAAACTGAGGAGGTAAGTAGGAAGAAAGAGGAAAGCCAAAGACAGAAGAGAAGAGGAGACAAATGTGATAGATCAAGTGGGATGCTCATATTGAGAGATTCCACTTTGACAGGTGTCTGTATGGAAGGGACAGAGAGGGAAAGATTTGACATGGAGGCCTAAACCTAGCCAAAGTAACAGTACACAGGAAAGGAATGGGCAGGCATCAAATTACTATACTATGACATGGCTGTGGAGATGAGGAATAAGGCAAAATAATTGATAAGTACAGCTGGGCAAACCAGTGGCCTTCTCAGAGGCATTTCTGGCAATGCATACGAGACAGGCAAAGAAAGAAAGAACAATGACAACGTGACTGGAAGAACTGTTGGTGCGGGAAACAGGAATTTGTAGTACATGGCTAGGTGAATCTATGGAAGAAATCATGGGTTTACACTGGGTACCATATGCACCTAACTACTGACTGCAAGCAGGCAAGGCCAAATTTCCTTTAAAGTTAAATAAAGGGAGAGGAAAAATTGAGAAAAAGCAGCAGCAGTACTAGGAGGTGTAGAGATGAAGAAGTGAGCCTCCAACCAGGAGCAATAAAATAGAGAAAGAGGGTCACTGTGACTGGAAGGCAATAATAATAATACAGTGCAAGAAGCAGGGCAACATTAACAGTCATCTATCCTATACTCAAAGAATGAAGTACTTATATTGCAGCCACATTAATGATGTGGATTACTCTGCAAATGGAACTAGTGGATGATGCCATCTAGATTCAGGGTACACAGCAAGGCCACAGAGATGGCAAAGTAGTCAGAAGCTAATGGATATTCAGAATGGCATGGCATGGACAATGGGGGTGACTCAGAATGAGAAACAGAAGGGAGGCTGCTTGAGATGGTGGCACCAAAGGCTATGCAGGCGGGACAATGCCTCTTTCCTAGCTACAGGTGACTAGATGCAGAAGGATGGCGATGGACTCAGGAGGAGGATTAAAGGATAGGCAATGAAAATAAGAACCACAGTCATAGCAGGATGTAAAAGATGCAACCTTTAAAGTATGGATGGACAAGGAAATGGAAGAAGTGTGTAAAGAAACCAGAGCTAAGCAGAACATTAGGATATTAGTCATGGGGACAATCTTTGACCTCTTCCTCAAACAACTATAAATGATGGGGAGGGCTGAAGCTAAGAAGGCAGTGACCACTACCAATCATAAGAATGAATAGATCATAAATCCCAGAAGCATGGCTAGGACATCTGAACAATGGGACTAGTGAATGAAGGACTTCAGTCTTTTTCAAGTACAGTGTGAAATGCTGTGGGAGTTTGAGAAGAAAACACAACATTGGAGGAACAGAGATGAGCATCAAGGAAAGACTAACCACAAGAATGAGAGCATGAAGAAAATGTGGGAAGATGAGACACAGGCTGACTAAAGAGACATATGTAAGGTGGCCATAAAGCAAAAGACAAAGGCATAGTACAGGAGGTGTGCAGAAGGCAAAAAACTATGAAAGAGCTAGATAAATTTCAGACAGGCTCTAAAAGCAGATCACAATGACACTACAGACAAACATGGCTAGAGAAGTGAGGCAGGAGTACAATGAACTATTCAGAGACACTGGGGAATGTGGACCCAGCCAGAAACAGAAAAACATAGGGATGTTTATACAGATGATAATCCTGCAGCACTACTGAATGAGCTCTTCACCTCAACTTTAACAAAAGGCTCAGTGAGAGTGTGGAGCAAGAAGTTACAGAACAGTATGTGAAAAATGAAGACTTTGAAAAATAAGACAGACTATAAGTCCCTCTCAATGTCTGGAAAACCATTAAAATACACAATGAAAACCAACTGTATGTAATGTACCTAATCTGTCGTGGTTCAGTTTCCACTAGGTTGTCTCAATGTTCAGTGTGGTACAGGGCACTGGCAAAGGTCATCGCTGGAGGCATACCTACAGGAATGTATTTATGAGACACTGATGTCATTCTGCCACTGCACAGGGCATGGAATGCTGCTTCAGTTCTGGAAGATGCACATGATGAGGGTCTGATCCAATATGTAAAATGGAGACCTGCTAAGAAGACAGCAAACAATGGAAGAATCTGAGTATG
This sequence comes from Protopterus annectens, assembly GCF_019279795.1. Lineage (NCBI taxonomy): Eukaryota > Metazoa > Chordata > Ceratodontiformes > Protopteridae > Protopterus > Protopterus annectens. Next base: position 170,572,680 of record NC_056727.1, on the reverse strand, counting down.
GGAAAATAGGGAACTGAACTAGAAATGCAGACACCTGAAGAGAGAGAAAAGAAGAGGTAAAATGTGGAAACACTGTCCAAGACAGACTGGAAATGAGAAAGGGTGGGAAAAGAAAAGAAGAGGCACAGATGACAAATGTAAGAGGTGCAATTTTAAAATGATTTAAGAAAATACTCTTTAATGGCAATGGCGTTTGCAACTTGAAGCACAGTGTAAAGGGATGTAGTGGTGCGTAGATCACAGTGCTTCAAGGCTGCCAGGAACAGAGAAGGAAAACTAGATGTTCAATGTTAACTGCAATGCTGAAAGAACCAGAACTCCATAAGCTTCTTTCCATGAAAATAAAGGTATATGTACATTTAATAACAACAATCGCATAAGTATTGCTTTTCTTTTTCTGCTTATGTCTAAAAAGGCTCCTCAGACCGAATTATTTATTTAGCTAACCAATAAATAAAATTACAAAAGCAAACAATAAACAACAATAACAGTGATGTTCTGAAGCTCTGTCAAAATAAACAACTGAACACAGAACAGTAAATGGAGAAGGTGTAAAACAATCAGTGCAGGTCGTCATTCAGTAGAAGAATACCATCCAGGAAAGGAAGTGTAATATAGGGTGAACTGTTTAGCTGCATTGTTGTTGTTTGTCTTTCGGCTTTTCCCGGTTAGGGGTCGCCACATAGGAACTCCGGTCCGCTAATGATTGGCAGTAAATTTTCACGAACGCTGAGATGGCAGCTCGACGTTCAACCTTCAAAGGCACGCCCATTTACGCATGTCTTTTGAATGCCCACCCAACCGCGGGGAGGACATGCAGGCTCCACACAGAAGGCAATCCCCGCACTCCAGCCGAGAATCGAATGGGAGAACCTCTTGCTGTGAGGCAACAACGCTGCTGCACCACAGCGGAAGTCGAACTGTTTAGCTGCATAACAACTGGAAATACATTATTGCAATAAAGCAATGAAAAATGATGGTGTGGACATCAAGAAAGTCATGGTGCAAGATGGCAGCTTTAGAGAAAACAGATATGAATAAATCAGTCAAAAAATATAGAACAGCTAATTGTAGTAATACGGGAGCACTTACATTATTCCAGAAAGATTGGGAAAGCAAAACCAGTAATATGCACAAGACAGCCACTTCCCTATAAGAGGAATAAACAGAGATAAGCTTGGAAATAAAAAATAGGAATGTATTACATTTTAATACCCACAGACACCAACAGGTCTGGAAGATGATTGCTCCAAACAAATACTGCACGGCTCGAACAGGTTACAAAATATTTATTATCAACAGCAAAAATGAAAACAAAAACAAGAAAACTACCGGTTAAGCGCTTTCATCTGATAGAACAGACTTCATCAGAACAATGTAATCATAGTACTCAGTCGTTTAAATGCACTTTTAGGCACCAAAATATTTTGAAAAGTTTAAAAAGAAGGCAGTACTGATTTTAAATCATCACTGACAACTAACAAACTTGATCTTGCTATCAAAAACATACCCAATTTGATAGCACTTGTGTTGTCACAATAAAAACTCTTAAAATATAAAGTATATCTACAAAAATATCTAGAAATGTACAAAATATCTGAAAATGTAAACCTAGTGATGTAAACTGTCCAATAATCAATGTATATATAACACAAAAGGTGTAAATAAAACATATAATAAAAACAAAAATAAAAATAAAAATCACATACATCACATAAACATAAAAAATAGTAAATACAATGACATATACACATCTCTAACTATGCATATTATAATAATAAAGATAAAACCTTATGCCATAACCAAAAATGGTTTAATGCTGATGTGATCATTGATGCCCGGTGGTCTTGTGGCATCAGTTAAAATTTGCCATTTGCTCTCTTTCATACCTTGGAGAGCTTTCCAATTGCCACCACAGGATAATATGTCAACATAGTCAATAATGGCAAATTTAAAATAGTGTGTGTCCCCACTTGAGTAAATGTCGATATAAAGCATTATTTTTATCTCTAACCCTAATACTATACAAATGGTCATATATGCGTCGCTTAAACTGTCTCTCGGTTTTTCCTATATAAAATGCAGAGCATAACATACATGTTGCTAAATAAACAACAAATTTGGCATTACAATTTCCCGCCCTGCATTTTATATAAGTGCTATTAAAGTCATCTAATTTACATCCATCGACTCCGTTAACTGCATGGCATTGCTTACATGATCCACATTTTTTAGTGCCTATTATTTTCCTTTTCTTATCAGATTTGTTTGTCATAGTTTCCAATAATCTCTTAATATTAAATCCGGCTTTAAAAACAAAGCAAGGATGTGTACCTAATATCATCACCCGCAGTAATCAAATTCCAATGTCCCTTGATGATATTTTTGATGTATTGTACATACGGCGAATACATCAGCACACATACCCGATTACTATGACCTGAATTAGATACTATACCATTGTTTTTTGTAGTAATAAGCAATGGATTACCCAATAAAGGTGGATATTTCTTACCCCATTCTTTTCTTACATAGTTGACAATGTCAAGCAATAAGGAACTGGGGTACCCCCTATTGATGAACATAGACTTAATGAAGTCCAGTTCTTTACTCATAACTTCTCTAGTCGAAGGCATAAGGGCTGCCCTGATGCACTGCCCCTTAAAAACATTTTTGAATATATACTGAGGGTGATTACTACTAAATTCCAAATAATCATTGGAAAAAGTATCTTTCCTATGTATTTGTGATACAAACCCTCCATCAGAATGACTAATATACGTATCCAAATATGCTATGCCACTATCACTAATGTTGTGAGCGAATTTAAAAAAAATCAGTGGTGTTATTAATATAATTAATGAAAGAATTAATCTCATCTATAGGGCCATTCCATAACAAAAACATATCGTCCAAATATCTCGTGTAATAAACAATGTGCTGAAAAAATTCACATCCAAACAGAAATTCCGTTTCCCATTCTAGCATAACCCAGTTTGCAAAAAATGGGAGCACAAGATGCTCCCATAGCTACTCCCTTGGTTTCCCTAAAACATTCACATTCGAAGTGGATGTAATTATAGACCAACACTAATCCCATCATGTCTGTAATAAGACATATTCGATCCCAATCCATGTCAGAATATTTCCTCAAACTGTTACAAAAATATTCGAATCCAATGTCCTTAGGAATACAAGAAAATAAATCTAGGACATCAATAGTAATAAAAATTAATTCACTACTCCATAAATTAGGTGTAAGATGTCCTAGAAGCATCCATGAATCCTTGATAAGGTGTGGAATATTATTGTATACAGGTTTAATCCATCTATCAATAGCAACCCCTAAGGGGCAGGTTTTGGATTTACTACCTGAAACTATGGGCCTAAAAGGGGGGGGGGGGGTGTCAAATTCTTATGGACCTTGGGAATACCTATAATAGTAGCCAAAGTAGGGAATTCCACTTTTAAGTAATGATATGTATCACTTGTAATTCTATGATCGATTAAATATTCCTCCAATGCTAAATCACTTCTTTTATATCCAATATTAATCTCATTAAGAGAGATATAGTTTCATAATTACCAGACTGTTGTAAAATATTATACATTTCATTAATATAGTTCATACTATTAAATAACACAATTCCACCCCCCTTATCAGGTTTCATGACCCTAATCTCCTTGTTGTTCATAAGTTGGTTTAAACATTTATGTTCACTCTCTGTTAAATTGTCTTTAATACAGTTTTATAAATTTTGTTAAACCTGTAAATGTCCTGGCAAGCCATTCTTTTGAAACTAGCTACACACAGATTTGCAAATGGAATAAAGGTACTCTTCTTCTTAAGAGTATTAGATGTAGCAAGATTACTGTTCTGATCAAGCTGTTTAAACTTTAGGGTAAAATTCAGCCTCCTACAGTATAGTTTCAATTCCGTAATAGTGTCAACTAAATTGAACCCTACTGTGGGTATAAATTTCATTCCCTTAGAAAATAACATAAAAAATTAATGGGAAATATCCACATTTGTGTAATTAAACACATTAAAACCTTTACATGAATGTATTATGTTGTCCACACCTTTATTTTTTATGTTATCCACACCTTCGTTATCACATTTGTTTTGTGTTAAGCCAAATGGTTCGTCAACAGATAGGAACAGTTATTACTGATATTCCAGCATGCCTATCTCCAGTCCTGTTGTATCTCTCTCCTGTTCCACTGTGTAAAATGTTTTTTTGGGGGGCTGGACAAAATCAGCATTACTGAATGAGCTCTTCACCTCAACTTTAACAAAAGGCTCAGTGAGAGTGTGGAGCAAGAAGTTACAGAACAGTATGTGAAAAATGAAGACTTTGAAAAATAAGACAGACTATAAGTCCCTCTCAATGTCTGGAAAACCATTAAAATACACAATGAAAACCAACTGTATGCAATGTACCTAATCTGTCATGGTTCAGTTTCCACTAGGTTGTCTCATAATGTTCAGTGTGTCATAGGGCACTGGCAAAGGTCATCGCTGGGGGCATACCTACAGGAATGTATTTATGAGACACTGATGTCATTCTGCCACTGCACAGGGCATGGAATGCTGCTTCCATTCTGGAAGATGCACATGAGGGTCTGATGTAATATGTAAAATGGAGACCTGCTAAGAAGACAGCAGACAATGGAAGAATCGGAGTGTGGGAAAATAGGGAACTGAACTAGAAATGCAGACACCTGAAGAGAGAGAAAAGAAAAGGTAAAATGTGGAAACACTGACCAAGACAGACTGGAAAGGAGAAAGGGTGGGAAAAGAAAAGAAGAGGCACAGATGACAAATGTAAGAGGTGCAATTTTAAAATGATTTAAGAAAATACTCTTTAATGGCAATGGCGTTTGCAACTTGAAGCACAGTGTAAAGTGATGTAGTGGTGCGTAGATCACAGTGCATCAAGGCTGCCAGGAACAGAGAAGGAAAACCAGATGTTCAGTGTTAACTGCAATGCTGAAAGAACCAGAACTCCATAAGCTTCTTTCCACGAAAATAAAGGTATATGTACATTTAATAACAACAATCGCATAAGTATTGCTTTTCTTTTTCTGCTTATGTCTAAAAAGGCTCCTCAGACCGAATTATTTATTTAGCTAACCAATAAATAAAATTACAAAAGCAAACAATAAACAACAATAACAGTGATGTTCTGAAGCTCTGTCAAAATAAACAACTGAACACAGAACAGTAAATGGAGAAGGTGTAAAACAATCAGTGCAGGTCGTCATTCAGTAGAAGAATACCATCCAGGAAAGGAAGTGTAATATAGGGTGAACTGTTTAGCTGCATTGTTGTTGTTTGTCTTTCGGCTTTTCCCGGTTAGGGGTCGCCACAGCGGAACTCAGGTCCGCTAATGATTGGCAGTAAATTTTCACGAACACTGAGGTGCCAGCTCGACGTTCAAGCTTCAACGAAGGCACGCCCATTTACGCATGTCTTTTGAATGCCCACCCAACCGTGGGGAGGACATGCAGGCTCCATACAGAAGGCACTCCCCACACTCCAGCCGAGAATCGAAAGGGAGAACCTCTTGCTGTGAGGCAACAACACTACTGCTGCACCACCGCAGAAGTCGAACTGTTTAGCTGCATAACAACTGAAAATACATTACTGCAATAAAGCCATGAAAAATGATGGTGTGGACATCAAGAAAGTCATGGTACAAGATGGCAGCTTTAGAGAAAACACATATGAATAAATCAGTCAAAAAATATAGAACAGCTAATTGTAGTAATACGTGAGCACTTACATTATTCCAGAAAGATTGGGAAAGCAAAAACCAGTAATATGCATAAGACAGCCACTTCACTATAAGAGGAATAAAGAGAGATGATAAACTTGGAAATAAAAATGGGAATGTATTACAGTTAAATGAGAACCTGCAGAACTGACTGCAGTGCTCAAATTTATGTGTAAAATAGAGGCTGTAGAACTAGGTCTGAAGTGTTTTTCAAATGGTTATGAGACGTTCCAAGGTTTCACTGACAGAACAAGTGCATGAAATTTTTCTGGTGGGTAGGAAAAAAGAAAGCAATCAAACCAGACATCGCTACTTTATATTAAAATGTTTCACTTTCAGTGACCGTGAAGCCACTCTGACAACAGCAAGGACAGGTGAAAGGACTGGCACTAAACCGAGCAGTGATGAGAGGGGCAATGGACAATTCAGCAGGACAAAGTTTGTACCAGTCATTTAGGTGGTCAGACATAAAGGATTCAAAACACAACTGCAGTATCCAGCTAAAATGATGGTGTTAATGGTCACAGCACAATGTCACTTCAGTAATGCCAATAAAACTACACATTTTATAAAACCTCAACTCTCTCCTATAAAACCAAAGATTAAAAGCCCAAGAATGAGACAAGGCACAGCAGGAAGTGAGAGAAGATGTGGACAGAAGATGCGGATAATGAAGCTCAAGTGGAGGCAGCCTAAGGAAGAGAGCCAGCAACCAGTATTAAACATGAGTAAGACTCAGTATTGGGTTATATCAGACATAGAAGAGCTCCTACATTTCCTTGAATGACCATCGAGTAGAGGATGATGCTGGTCCTCCACAGACACATCACCAGCATGAATAAACTTGCACAAGTTTGAAGCACTGGTCAATGTAGAAAAAAAAAACAGAGCTGGGTCTGGTCACCTTTCAAAGAACTCAAAAGACACAGAATGGGAGAAGAAGGGGGCTTCTCCCTCTCAGACAGTGATTATGGAGATGAAGTAACAGAGTTGCACTGTAGGCCATTACAGCAGTCACCAGCAGTACAGAAAAAGGAGTGGGACTATATTCCATCTTTATGAAGGGAAAGAAGAGTGATGAATGCTTAAATAAAGGAAAAATGAGGTTGAAGAAGATGGGCAGGGTGGACATTTTCTAAGTACTCCTTTGCCTTGTATGCATTCATGGGTATCAATAATTAACAATCATAATCTTCTATTTATGTCTATACAACCATGTTTTCCTGCTCCCTCTCTCTTCCTGTACATCTCTGAATACCTTCTACATCCCTTAGCCACTCCATCATAGCTTGCTTCTGCAAGAAAGAAAGTCAGTAGGATACACACTTGGCCTGGGTTTGAGCCAGAAAATCTCTATCTGGACGGAACAGATATACAAAGCAATATGCCAGTGATAAAAGCAGTAGCTGTTTAACATACCTACAGGCCTTTCCCAGTGTCTGGTTGGTTTTGGCATCTAGACTGGTGAGATGCAAATGGGTGCAATGCTATGGCTACAATCACTAAAAGAGCAGGAAAGCAGAGTGAGTGCCATCTTTAAGAGAACACTGTGAGTGATGGGATAGCTTATGAAGCTCCCTGGGTTGAAAAATATATGACGGCAACTGACAGGTGGGCATAAAGGATAGAGGGTCATGTTGTTGATAAGTCTGTATAACCATTAATACAGATATTACTGAACACCAACAGGTTATAATGAGTGCAAACAGTTTAATTTTAGATTTTATGTTAAAATTTGTATAACTATACACTATTTGTAGATGGTCAGCTAGTATTCTTTAAATACAGTTTACTGTTTCTGCTGATCAACCACCAAGGTTATTTTACTTCTTTACCTCAAATTAGGTTACAGCGATATGGGATAAGAGAAAACCATAATAGCACTGCAGAGGGGCTAAACAACTACTAATCAGTGTCCGTGGTCTTTGTGGTTATACTTAAAATAAGTGGTTTAAAGCAAATACATCTGGCAAGTTCAAAACACTAGTAGGTTAAATAAAGGTCCTACTTAGTCTTTAAGAAGAGACGTGCACATCCTAGATAAACAAAAAATAGCAACTCTGCTCTCCCCAGGCACATTATGTGGAACATGTATATTGTCACGGATGGAGCACAGCTTGGGCACCACTGTTAAAAGGGTCACAGTACCAGATGAATCTGAAGATACACAGCAAATGTGGCACTGTTACAGGAACTGAAGCTGACAGCCACTGAAGCTGTAAAACTGAGGGAAAGATGGGTGGCAGTGAAGTATCACTGCCAAATGGACTTTATGCTCCTGAATGTCAGCAAAGTACTATTAGAGGCTAAGAGTTTCAGAAAAAGTTGTGCGTGTGTAGGGCCATCTGTGATATCAGTGAACAGTAGTACAGTTTGGCAAATGAAAGAAAAATAGAGGGATATATCTGGGAGGTTGTTGGGAACTTTGATACTTCCATGTGCAGATTAGTGATGCTATAAGTTTACCTCCTAGATATAATGCCCCAGAGATTTTAGGCAACATATCCAACAGAGAATATTCATGATTTTGGCGATATATCATTACATTCAGGGCACAGATGCCCCAGAGATTTTAGGCAACATATCCAACAGAGAATATTCATGATTTTGGTGATATATCATTACATTCAGGGCACAGATTTCGATGAGATGGTGAACACTAAGTCAGGGTTAATAGCTAAAGAAAACTGCACTAGTGAGCACAGAAGATTTTAATGGGTACCAGAGATGCCTGTTAGTCAAAAGCTATACTGTGGGAATACTCACAAAGCAAGATGTATGGTATAGATTACGTTCTCTCTTATATAAATCCTTACTTGCCCAGGTTATTTAAAAAAAGACAGTTGTTTTCTCGAGAGTTAGTAAACAAGACTGGGGCCATATACTTCTCAGACCACTCCATGGTGATTTCAAAGCTACAATTAGAAGAGGAGAGCAAAGATGGGCTCAGGAAGCCTAACCTCACTCCGCTGAATGATAAAGGATTCATACAGCACGTTCTGAGGAAGAAGGAGAAGTACATTTGGGATCATAAGGAGGTTTATCTTCCCTCTTCGAAATACATGGCCCTCAAAGCAGTCATCCAGACACTATAAAATGCCAAATCAGCAGCAGAATTACTGGTTAGCCACAGAACAAATTATGGAATTAAAGCAGAAATGCATATCTCCTGCTGTTACAACTCCTTCCATTTTTACAGGTTACTCAACAGCACAGAGTTATAAAGTAAAGTACTTTAAGGCAAGTCAAAGTAGAAGGAATACAAATTTACACAGAATCACTTTGGTACGAGGCCTGGGGGGGGGGGGTCACACAAACTCATCTCTTATGCCAGTATGTCATTTATTAGAAGACGGTGATGCATGCAATAGCCGTCGGAAAGGCAGATGGAGCCTTGGGGTACAAACTAATGGAGATTAGGGAGGATTTCAGGAGTTTTATCAACTACTTTATGCACAATTGCAACAGACCAACCTTAAAATCAGGAGCAGAGGACTTGAGCAGATTGAAATCCTATAACAAGTACCACAGCAAGTGAGAGAGGTCCTTCGAGATCCTAACACTACGTCCAAGCTTCAGGCAGCAAGTCATGGACTGGCCAAAGGCAAATCTCCCATATCTGACAGGCTGACAAAAGCCTTTTTATGCTCCTGAAGGTAGTATTAGAGTCTGAGAGTTTCAAATAAAGCTGTGGAAAGCGATAAATATTTTGTTACCTACACCTGCTAAATACAGAACATCTCATGACAGTTACTGGTAAATGGTAATATAAACATCATTATGAATGCATGGACCTTGAGTTTGAAAACCATTATCCCCATCTCATCAGTCCTATTTATGTTTGAAAGGGGGAGCTCTGTTCTTATTACATTTTTAGAGAATATCACTTCCACTACAATAATAACCAGCAAAACAGACACAAATACATTTTAAGAAAGTAATTGAAACAGTCCAGAAGAGTTCTGCTTGCTGAGTGATGGTCTTAAAATTCAGAGAAGACTTACAAACTCTTGTCATAGGGGATGCTACTGCATGACATACAGATGCCCACCTCACTAGGCTGGACAAAGAAGATTAACTGTTTACCTGGCGCTATGATCTGCGATAGCATGTATGCACTCAAGGCACTGCACCACAGGTACCAATACGAATCTATCACAGTCCAGGTGGTGTAAATGACCTGAGATACGACACACCTCACTGGACTATATAAAAAGAGACAATATGGATCTCTCTGAATGTGTGTCACACACAGGTGCATTGAAAAGCATTCTACCTTCACCTAGGATGATGCCAAAGTATGAATACAAGATGACTGATTTTAATAATTGGCTTAGCTTCTGTGTCACTCCAGTGGGGTGCAGTATCCATCAGCGTGGGAGGACATGGTTAACAGACCACATAAGCAACCTTAAGGCACTACTGCTCAATGCTAGGAGCCTAAACAAGAAACTCCACACCCTACAAGCTCTCCTCACTCTGGAGAATGTAGACATCTGGGCCATTACCAAGACTTTGTTTAAAGCCACAGAAAATATTCCATCAGTGCAAAGTTAGTGCCTTATACACATTTAGATCCACAGCAGCACAGACAGGAGCTAAAGTTGGGGGTGTCCTGATCTATATTAGTTACAAGTACAACTCTAGGTTGGTTAAATAGGATGATGGCATAGAATTATCCACTTCCAAGTCTCCATAGATAACATTCTTTACCAGGTCCTGGCCAGCTACAGGTCATGAAGCTCACAACTCATAACTAGACTTACTAAAAGTGCTCAACATCCAACCAAATATCCTATTCATCAGGGACTTTAACTACCCCTTTATAGCCTGGGAAACTTACACTGCCTGTAACCTGCAGGCATGTTTCCTGAACTTTTATCAACAGTAACACCCTGGAACTGACAGTGCATGCTCCAACCAGAGGATGTAACATCATGCATCCATTTGGATTAAGGAAACTGGCTAATACTGTCAAACTACGGGATAAATGCACATTGCCTAATCATACGTTAGGTCTACGCAGATGCATTTGTCAGATCTGCACAGATGGTGCACACCATTCTGGAGATGTCTTCATTATGGCTGCCTCTTCCCCATTCTAGGAAACTCTCAAGGAAATGGATAATGCCCATCTCCACTGTGGGCAAGCCAAGTAATGTCATGCAGTTCTATGCCACCACTCTTCCCTGTAACTCAGTGATTAACACGTATGTCTGTTTACAAGGGAGTTGATGCAAACCCTTTGCCAGAACCCCACAGTGGGTACACCAACACTTATACAGGATGCCTCCACATCAGACACTATGAGGCCACAAGGTACACCCAGCCAGTCTTCTGCCCATGGTAACTCTACCCCATCCCTGGAGAACGTGATCACTGACTCTCCTCACTTCTTAGCAGTATGCATGGCTACTGTATCATCACCCATGATTTCTCCACCTATATTAGTATTACTGTCCCCTGCCTACCCTCTGACACATATAAGTATGGTAATGTTGGACATGCAGTATGGCCCGTCAATGCAAGGTAATGCCTAGCTTGGATGGCTTATTGCATGCATCAGTTTTATTGTCATTTATCTTGTCACAGCCCATACCTGTTGACCAGACACTGCCTATTTGCCAGTAACACAATGCATGGCTCTCATCTCTGCCTTGCATGAGAGCCTGCCACAGCTGGTTCCTCTGATGACTCCAAACCTGGCTCTTCTTCAGCTGCTGCCACAGGTATGTCAAGACAGTGCTATGGCCTCCATATGCTTCAACTGTTTTTTCAGCACCAAATTATGAAGTATGGGGCATATCGCAGACATGTTACTGAAGGTCTTCACAACATATTACAGTGCACCAAGCAGATATACCAGTGTAGCAGAAGTCCTCAGTAGTCCAAACACAAGTTTGATTATGTCGGATATCAGTGGCAGTGCAAAGCTGTACTCCATCTCTGCCACAGTCTGGGGGGTGCTGCTGATAGGGTTCATCAGCCACTGTTCTAAGGCATATCTGGCATCACCTGTGACACACAATAGCAGCAAGCACCATTATTCATAACACCATTACGTGTCATCTGCTACCCACATTCATAGGACTAGACTGTCATGGATTCTACAGATGATAATATGTGCAAATAACAACTAGAGGACCATGTGAAAGGTCAACCTGCATGACATGCTGCAATATGGGTGCAGTCAATGGCCTCCAGGACCTCAGGTGAAATGGATTGTCACAGAATACCTACAAAGTGGTGGTTTTCTCTTCAAGTCCATGGGAACTACATACTGCAACATCATGACAAGAAAATGGTGTAGGATTTATGAGTTTAACACCTGCAAAACTATTAATGTGACCATTATTAGATACCAAAAGGGCCCTGAAGCAAAAGTCATTAATGCTACATTAACCTTTATGTCCAATGGGTCAGACAATCCACGTATCTACCTCCCTGAACTCCATGTAAGGACAGCTGTTCTGTTAGTTCCCATATGATGTCTTGGTCCTCAAGGTAGTGGCCGACTGTGTCAGACTCATGGAGGTGATGGTAAATCAGCCACTGATGGACACTTCTGTGCATGGAAGGTGGGGGTATGTAACATTACTGACAATGACTTCCAAGACGGCTACTAACTTATGCTGACCAGTTAAGCAGATGCTACTTTTACCATCTTAGTCCAAGCGATACACATGTACACCAAAAAAATACAGTGTTCAGAAAAGTTGATCAGAGAGATCAAAGCACTAATTTTATACATTTCTGAATTATGCTACCATGTTTGCTTTTGACATTTGTATATACGATGGCTCATATTTGGATGCCAATAGTCGCAGTGGTGCAGCAGTTAGCATTGTCGCTTCACAGCAAGAGATTCTCTGGTTCGATTCTCGGCTGAGGTGTCTTCTGTGTGCAGTATGCATGTCCTCCCTGCATTTGGGTGGGTTTCCTCCATGTGTTCTGGATTCCTCCCACATACCAAAGACATGTGTATGCATCGTTTCTCCTAGGGCCTCCTCTGAAAATGGGCTCTGTCCCAGTCAGACTTTTCTGGTAAACAGATGTTAAATACATAAAATCTGCATGCAATGCTTACTGTGCTATTCATGTTACTTATTTCTGAATCAGCCCCTCCCTGCAGATCACCATTCACTGTGCTATTTTGCTTAACGCCATGCACAGTTTCTGAAGGATATGGAAACATAACAGTTAACGACAGCATTGTCTTCTCAACAGCAAAATCCAGTCATTAAGAAATTCATAACAGCAAGTCAACAGATTTAAATGGTTAATGAGATCAATACAGAATTAAGGAGTAAATGTACATTTATTTGGGGAAATCTTGCTCAACACAGACTGCATTCACATTTTCTGAGTACATTAGATGGTTCCTCAAAATTTTCTACAAATAATATGCCGTTTAAATCGGATCCTATTTCCAGAGGGACTGGATTCCATAGTTTTACGTTTTTTTTTTTAAATAATTTTTTTGTGAAAATGCAATAAGGTGTTGTAACAAAAACAATAACAAGGAGCATTACATTCCAACACATTTTTATTTTAACCTACTAAGCACAACGGTAGGAATATATATGCTTTAGATCACTGCAGATCCACGTTCACATTAGTGGTGTAAGTGACATGCTCCAACAGGATCACAGTACCACATTTCACTCCTGACCATTGTTTGGTAAAGCACTCACTCACTTCTTCATTTTCTAATTACCTCCTTAATCAAGTTCAAGGTTGTAAATAAGTGACAGCCTGTTCCAGCACTCAACTGCTATGAGTTTTTGTAATCATATCAACCAACTGGTTAATGATAGACATAAAATTATAGGTTGTATAAAAAGATTTATAAAGTCTAGGAAATTAAAAATAATGAATTCATTGTTAGTTACATTAGACCCAAACTTGAGTATGGAATAACAATACGAAAACCCTATAAGAAGACAAACGTGTAAACTAGAAAGAGTACAGCGGAAATATACCATGGGCATCCATGGACATGAAAATCTAAGTTATTATGAAAGACTAAAATATCTGAACTTGTACAGTCTCTTACAAATATCTAAGAGATCTTATTCAGGTATATAGGGCATTTAGGGACAACTACCTCTGGAAATGTTTGATATTATCAAAAAGTACCAGAGAATCATCAGACAACCCGTGTAGAAGATTCTATAGGAATGAGAAGTGTACTAATTGGTTTTCTGACAGAGTAGCTGATGCATGAAACAGACTACCAAATTACATTAAAGCAAGTACTAGTTTAGATATTTTTAAGAACAGCCTGGACACTTATTATGGGAACAAGTGTTTTGGTATATTAGCAAGCTAGAAGGGCATTTATGCCCGTGCGTGAAATATTTGTCAGTATGTATGTATGTAACAGGTTCAAGAAAAGAAAATTATCCTGGAATCCTGGATAAGATGCTGGTATACTGCAGGGCAGACACACACACCTATGGCATGTTAATGGGTCTTGGCAAAAAAAACAGTGTACCCAGTGAAAATTCACAAAGACAGCGGGAGGGCATGCTGACTCCATTTAGAAGGCAACATAGCAGATAAATGTAGAGAGCCAACTACATGATGTCAGCATGAAAAAAAGACAGCAGTTGTATACAAAAATAGGAAAGATCTGCATGCATCTTTGGTTGGCAAACCCCATCAAGTAACAGCCATGCAGTATTCAAATATAACAAATCATCATCAGCAGTATCCCCTCTTTTTCCCCCACTTCTGCATGGGGTTGGGGTGTTGTGCCAAATGTCACCATCTCTCAATTCAATAGAACTCTCCTACCTTCTTCAGCACTCATGCCTAACTGTCACAGGTCCTCTCTCGTACAATCCATTTATCTCTTTGCTGGATGCTCTCATTTCCTCTTGCCTTCTTCTTATCTGTCCCAAATAATGTTCACCAGATTATCTTCTGCTTTTCTGCACATGCGCCCGAATCACCATAATCTGTTTTCTTTGACCTTTTCTGCAACTGGAGCTACTCTGCTTCTGCTGTGATTTTGCTCATTTCATCATTTGTTCTGTTTACCACCTGCCTCAGGCTCTTCATCTCCATGACCTCTGTCTTCCTCAACTGCTCGGCCTTTACTGCCAGGTATCTGTACCATACAGTAGTACTGGTTGCACCACTGCTTGTACACCCTACGTTTCAGATTCTATGGCATACTTCTGTCATACACTACAGCTGACACTGTGCCAGTTGGTTGCAGCCCCTCTGATTTTAGCTTTGACTGTTTCATTCAGACTTCCCTTCTCCTCAACCACCCCTCCCAGATACTTGGAGCTGTTAACCTGTTTCTCTACTTTCTTTCCCTTCTATCTTGATTCTCAGCGCCTTCTGATTTCCAACATTTGCTGGCATTACAATTATCTTATTTGTGCTCAATTTCAACCCACGTGCCTTCAGTTTTGCATTTCATTCCTCAATCCTTTGCTGAAGTTCTTGCTCAAAGTCTGCCTGTAATGCCACGTCATCTGCATAAAGCAACTTTGTTGACCTGTTCCATTTGACTAGTTTGCTGATATAGTCCCACCACCAGTATGAACGGCAGTGGGCTTAGAGATGAACACTCATGCACACCCAACTCCTACTGGGAACCCCTCTGTGAGTCCAAACACTGCTCATACAGGAGTCATTGGGTCTTTGTACACATCCTGCACCAATTCTACCACTGTTTCTGGGACTCTGAACTATCGCAAGACTGCCCAAATCAGCTTTCTAGAGACCTTATCATATACTTTCTCCCAAGTTTAGGAATGCCAAATTGGACTCTTTCCTCATTTCTAGCTTCTTCTCAACCATCTGTCTTAGTGCAAGCAATGGATAAGTTGTGCTGCATCCTGATCGGAATCCAAACTGCTCATTTCCCATCTTAATTTCTACTGCTTTTCGTATTCCTTTATCAATCACCTTCTCTAGGACTTTCATGCAGTGTGACAGGAGATTGATACCTCTGTACTGTCTGCAGTTGAGAATTTCCCCTTTGCTCTTATATACTGGCACTAGTATACTTATTCACTGGTTATCTAGGATACACCTTTCTCTCCATACTAGTAGGAGTCCCCTCAGGAGCCATTTCTCCTTATCTCTCCCAACATCTTCATCATATCTGCTGTGATCTCATCTGAACCTGCTGTTTTCCCTGACCTCATATTCCTCAGTGCTGTTCTCATTTCTTCTAGGGTGGGCTCCTTCTCTTCCTTTACTGTAGGTTGTGTCTGAAGCAGTGCAGCTTCTGAGGAGTTTTCTTCATTTAGAAGCTGTTGGAAGTACTCCTTCTATATGCCTTTGATGTCCTGTGGACTGGTGAGCAGGTTGTTGCTGGCATCCCTTATGAAGGGTGTCTGATTATCTTCTTTATCTTTCTGTCTTTGCCTTGCAACCTGATAGTGTTCATTTACGGAGTCATTTTCCAGAAGCTGGTAGAGTGCCTCTAATGCCTTGTTCTTTGCCACTACAACTCATTTTTAGCCTATTTGTTAACCAGCTAGTACTCCTTCTTAGCCTGGTCCATATTTTCTACCTCTCACTTTTTCCTGCACTCCTTTCTTTTGGTGACTTCCTGGACTTCTGCATTCCACCACCAGCTTTCCTTATGTACCTTGTTTACATATCTGTTCTATAGTCCTCACACATCCTGTTTTGATGTGAAGCTAGTCTTACTCCACCAATTTCCTCTTCTTTCTGAGGTGCTAGAGTCCTCAGCAATTCCCTGAACTCCCGTGCTTTCTTTCAAGTCAACTTCTATGTCTTCAGCCTAGTCTCTGTTGACCTTTGAGCCTTCTCTGACCACAGTTGCAGCCGATTGTGGTAACCAGTAGTTTATGCTGTGGACTGACTGTTTCACTGGGGATGACTTTGCAATTACTGATTCTACCCCAGTGCCCTTTTTTACTAGGAGAAAGTTTGGGTTGCATGTTGGCCACTCTTGTATGTGATATTGTGACCAGCTCTCCTGCTGAACCATGTGTTGGCCACGATCAATACCCTTTACCATCAGATATTATGGGTAACAATAGGAACGTCCATTGCTAATACATATACAAACATTACTTTAAATCGAAGGGAAAATGCTTATGTATTTGATTCGTCCACTTGAAAATAGTAAAGATAAATGCCACGGAGGGTCCACAAATGGTTTAAAAACAATTTAATATTACACCATAGAACACTGAGTGCTTTCATCTCCCAAAAGAGACTTCACAATTCTAAAACTGAAGGGCTGACTAAGATCATTCAAAGTAATTGGGGGATATTAAATGCATTACCTGAATTGAATAATTATATAGGTCAGAAACCCAAATTTGCATTTAAAAAAATCTCAGAACCTTAAGCAGAAGTTGTGCTATACAGAGATGCACAAAAAGACAGTTTGACTATTAGCCAAAAAAGAAAGGAACACTTCCATCTTATAACTGCACTTTATGTGAACGTGTTGAATGGTGTCAAATTTGCACACCCTGTTACTAAGAGAAGATATGAATTTAGTTGCTTTGCGACATGAAATACTGAAAATGTAGTTTATCGAGCTGTCTGCATGGCATGTCCATGCTTTTGTAGAGATAAATGTAATAGAGGGTTGAAAGAGCGAATCTCAGAGCACTTATCAGATATAAGGAGTATTCTTACAAATTCCTTAGCAAGACATGTTAGAGAGAAGGGTATGGATCACATATTTAAGTTCAGAGCTATTCAAAAAGTTATACTTAGTGTTAGAGGAGGGGATAATAGTAATAAGACAGAAGTCACTGAATAGAAAATCGATAGTACATCTACAAACCAATAAGCAACCAGGACTTAATGCTTTAGTGGGCATTAAACAGATTCTTAAATTGAAACAAATGAAATTGTAGAATGTTTTTTATATCTTATTTAGACAGATTGTATTTGTTTTTGAATTAGATTAGTATTTTTAAATCATCTATGTAAGGAGAATATGAGTTGATTGGATCACTGAAATCATGTCATATACATAAATTGGGTGGCTGCATTAAAATGTTTATACACTGAAGAAGGGTTGATCCTGAAAGCTTTGTTTTATCCATTAAAAAGTGTATTTGGTGTTTTGAGACCCAGTGTGGTGTTTTCCTGCACCATCAAGCCATTTGCCAGACAGTAGTTTAGAATGGCCTCGCCTTCTTAATTCCTGTTGCCTCACCCATGTGGACCAAGGCAGTCCCCATATCCTCTTCTGTCTATCCCAATATGTGCATTCAGGCAACCAATTATCAACACCAACTTATGTTGTCCTGTTTTACCTAGTAGGTCCTACAACTGTCTGAATGCACTCTTTTCTTCACTATCACAACCCTGTTGTGGGGCATATGCTGAGATTATGAATAATCCCCTATCCTTACATTGGAGTCTGACCGCCACAAGTCTAACTGTAATTCAGATGACATCCTTCACTACATTCTGAAGCCTCTCCCTCACCACAATTTCCACTCATTTCTAGTCTGTCCTCCTCCTGAGTAGTACACTCAGGATTCCAAGCCATGTGACTTTGCTGCACTACCATTCCATATTGTCCCCTGGATACACAGGATGTCCAGCCTCCTCCTCATTATGTCATCCACTTCCAAGCTGCATCCTGTCAGTGAAACTACACTGACTGTAGCAATTCTTAATGTTTGGCAGGTTCATTGGTTTTTCATCCAGCTTTCTCTCAACAGAACAATCCCAGGTAACTCACGCTGGGCAACTGGACAGTAGCTTATTAAGCCAGCCAGTAGCTTATTAACCCAGGGTTGCTGGGCTTTATGACAGGCACACACTGGCCAATAGGGGAACATACACCCACCCCACTGTTAGGAATGGTCCCTGGCAGATGTCAGAGTAGGCCAGGTCCTCAACCTACTTATCACTGGTAATTACCCATGTCCCAGATTGGTGACATTAGTCATCACGACTGAATTACCTACCAATTTTTACACCTTTGAGTGTCTAGCTCTCACATGGTGCGCAGTCTGTTTTCTCCTGTCTTGAGGATACTGTGCACCACATTTAATGCCCAAAGCAGGTGGTATATACAACTCTTCCACCTTATAAATACCATCTAGAGTCTGTGATGCTGCCCAAAACTCCATTATTATGTGAGTTTTGAGGTGGAAACACTTGTTTTTGAGAAGTGGGAAAAACCCCACAGACTCACAAGGAGAACATGCAAACTCCATACAAGCAATTGGTCATCAGTCAGGATCGAACCCTGTACCTTGAGCATGGGAGGTGAAGACCTTTAACCATTATGCCAATTATTCAAAATATTTTAAACAAAATCAGAACTTCAGTTGCCTTGCTGATTTTATCATACTTTGCTCCCCTCATTAGAAATATTATGATGCTTAACTGCCTTTCTCCAATTCTTATATGTTAATTGACTCATTAAAAATATACTTTGGTTCCATGCCCCACTTATTTATTTAATCTTTAAAACTGATCTTTACCACTCACATTTTTATTGCTACAGAATTACACAGTAAAAACAGTCACATAGTAGCCAGCCTTCCCTGAATTAGTTAGGCCTGAAACTCTCTGCAACAGCAGTACAACATTAAGCACCATGGTAATCAGACAGTCATAACTATATAACCACATTACTAAAATAAATTACACAAAACTGAAATACTGCCAGTATAAGTTATCAGCCAAAAGATGGGTGTAGCCATTTCTAAAAACTGAAAGCAAGAAATGTTTCACACATTGGTTTCCATGGCTGTTTGAGATAAGGCATGCAGCCAACATCTGGAATCAAGCCAAGGAGCAAGCCAACGGTTGCTATATAAACAGACTGCTAGCTTACAGTACAAGGTTAGAAACATAGCACTCCGTAACACAGCCAGCTCTCTGAAATGTGTTACGGGAAACAAAAGCACACGAAGAAGCTGACAAATACTGCTGTGCAGGGAAAGCGGAATGAACATGTGAAGTGGTAAAATACACATACAGAAATGATGAACAGCAGACTTATTTATTTACTTTTGCTAACTAGGTTAGAATACTGATCACAGTGGAACAATTTCAGATTCAGCCCTGGAAAATAGATTTCAAAATGTATGAAGAAAAAGGAAAACATTGGAGCAATTAAAAGCAGTCTTCATTAATTACAACCCAGTCAAGTAAACAGTAGATGCAAGCAGAGTCTAAACACCTGCAATGGCAATACAAAAATGTTAATACACTGATACACAACGTAGAAATCATTTCACGATCCAGGTATTGGCACATGAAGAAGTTCTGGTTCTAGACAATAGACAGAAATGAAAGAGAGAAAAGAAACAAAGGGAAAATGAAGGGAAGGAGCGGGAGCTTTTGAAGAGTCATATGGTAGATACTAATGAGGAATGGAACACAATGGAAGGTCTAGAATGGGTTAGTTGATATGGCCAAAGTCTGAGGGGAAACAATTACATTGGCTAAACAGCAACTGTTAATTAAATGGTGAAATGCACTTGTGCAGCAAGATCAATATAAAGCAAAAGAAAAAAAATTAATCGCAACTGCAATTTCCGTACAAAACTTCAGTGACATACAGAAGCATTTTCAATCTGGAAAATATGAATCTTAAAAAAAAAAGATTATGATCAGGCTGACTATCATAACATATTGTGTGTTCAAGACATGAGATCCAATCATAATTGTTTGTAGTGCATGTAGATTTTAGTTTTCATGTACTACTAGTTATTTAAAATTAGATTTAAAAGCAAAAAGAAAAAAATGCGATATGCTCACTGGGAAGTGGTTGACATCTTTATGTATTCTCTGTTTAAGGAGAACTGTTTTAAGCAAAGTACTTGATGTACCTTAGCAGACAGCAGACAAAATTGGGAGTTGAAATGAAACCATTTCATGTCCTGCTGCTGTTTTCTGGTCAGCGGTGTCTGCTTCTAGTGCAGACCCGACCTTAAAAATTATGTTGTGCTAACTAGGCATTAAGGTTGGGTCTCGCACTATAGCAGCTCTGAAGCAGGCTACAATTTAGCCGTTTTTCTAATGTAAATGGGACACACTGTGCAAAATGCACATTTCTGGACACCAGATGGGCTATTTCATAATCACAATAATTCAGACTAGGATGCACATTAAATCTCAATTCACAGGGTAAAACAGTCAAGTAAAACTAAAAGCTTTGGTATGATCAAAAACTGTAGTGTTTAACAGTTACCATGAAGTCTCAGAAACAGAAGTAGGGCATCACAGACTGATGAAATACATGATCACTGCATAATCACTTAAGTAGTTATGCTGTGTGTGTTGCAATTACTGCTAACTCACAGGATTAAGGCTATTAGCTATTAATGAGCTGTTTCCTGTAGTACAGGGTTCGACTGTCACAGCTTGCATTTACCTACTGTGTGATCTTGTACAAGATGAGTAACCAGACAGTGCTTTGGGGCATTTGTGAAATTGGGCTAGGATTCACAATGGTCTCCTGATCACATGCCTTTTAACTACCTATATACCCACATACTTATGCAGCCAGAAACTAAACAGAGACAGAAGAAATGCAGAAAAAAGCAATAATTTATTAGCAAAAAAGTAATAAGGAAAGACATTTCTAATGTGAGAGAAGAAAAACTACAGAGTTTACAAATTAGTCATGGCATACAGAGTAGGACATCTGGGGTAAAAAAGACACACAATAAATATTCAAGAATAGATGATTAATCCCATAAACTGTCATTAGCAGTAGGTCATTTTGGGTTAACGGAAAGAGTGAAGAGGCAATAATGGATTGATAATCCAATTAAACTGCCACTTTTCGGCAGTTAGTGCAGAGGATTAAGTCTATAAGCTATTAACAAGCTGCACCAAGTGATTCAGGGAAAAGTTCAGACATCCCCACTTTTTTTTAAGGTGAATTTGTTATAAAGCACTGGCTGCAGAAGTGAACTTGTAGAAAATTAGACGACTATTATATTGTAAAAGGTCTGAAAGTGTAAGAGTCAATCAACAGATTTGGCGGCAACAGCAGCAGTGCTTTGTGCAATGATTATTCTGTATATCTGAAGACAACAAACTCATAAGTGTGACTAGTGCCATAGCACCTTGGCACAAAGGCTGATAACAGGCTTTGGAGCTATGCCATCAAAGCAAAGGCTAAAATGTTCTAGACACTAGGGTGAAAACAGCAAAAGAGCTGTCAAATGATCACCACTTCAGGGTGATCTTAACTCACTGGCTGGTGCATTTGCAAGAGAGATCTGGAGACCAAAATCAGCAATGAGATTCTAAAATCTGGAGGATGTTTTGTATCAGATGAATTCATCCCCTACCTGTAAGAAGGTTGTGTGTTGTGAGTGAGGCTACGGACACCGAGTTTAATGGGTCAGAACAGACCATGTTCATGAGTTCAGCTGTTGAGGTAGGAAAAGGCATTGTGACCAGAGATGGTGGATGCTTGTAACGGAGGTAACCCCAGGGAAACTGTCTTGATAAGAAGGTTGCTTGCTGGACAATACTCCACAGTAATCTATTAAGCAGATCAACTGAGAGGCTGGCAGATCAAGAAAGCTACAGCAACAGCAGCTTTTAAAATGTTTGTGCATGGCAAAACAGGCCATGTAATTTCAGGTTTTGTCAAACCACTTTGCACCTCACAATGGGATTGGGGAACCTCAGCAAGGCTATGCTAAGCTTCTACATAGGAAACTGTTGTCTGACAGACTAAACAACCCAAGGAACTCCTTAACATGAAGGACATGGCCTACTCTCGGGAGACAGTGCCAGAAATGTATGCTGGAATGGGGCTCTTCACTGCATCTGAAGTGGAAGAAGTGGTAAGAAACCTCTGCCATGGTAACAAAGCAAGTGTCTTTAAGATCCTGCTCAAATTGTTGACAGTAACATACAGACAGTTAATTACTACAGTAAACGCACATCTTCAATACTGCATGGAAGATTGGGACAGCTTCTCTTGATTGAAAAAAAAACAGAGTTATGGTCTCCATGTTTAGAAAAGGAGACTAGAAGGTTACTGCACATAATAAAAGTCAATGTTACACTGTTGGAGATGCAGTGTCACTGACAGGTGAGCCTCTAGCCAACAGCAGACCAGAATTACAGCCTATATGACCTATCATAGTTATTTAACTGGTTGTGAGAGATTGCTATTCCAGTCTTGATTTGTTTTTGCAGATTTAACATGATTCACAACCGCACACCTTGGTACATACTATGGGATGTTTAATGGTAGTACAAGGGTACTAGGAGCACTCCTGCATGCAGTCCAATTCTTATAGGAATGCAGCAAGCAAGAAAGAGTCTATAATCTTGGCATTAATTCAAATGTATCCAAGGTGGATGTCAAGTGTTATGAAGGATAAATCTTATCACCGCTCTTTTTGTGATTTTCATAGGCAGGCTATCAAGATGCACTCAAGGTGGGAGTGCTTGCAGCTCGGGTAACCACATGGTGGCATCTCTATGCCCTGTTAACCTCACCTCACCACATCACTCAAGGGATTCACTGTTGAGGGTGCAGTACCTGGGATGTGAGTCAGCATTTCCAAATCTGAGACAGTGGCGATCTTCCAGAATAGGATGGGTGTACAACATCCTATCAAGGGGCAAAACTCCAAAAAAGTGCAAAATGAAATAAAGGACAAGACTTCAAGCAAAGACTTGAGTACGCTATATCAATAATGTTAGGTTAAAATTGAGCATCATATTTTAGTATGCCTGAAGGTGGTGAAATATCTTTGCACCTCCCATGAAAGACTTTACACCTGACCAGCAACCCCCCCCTTTGCTTATATATTACTTCCAAGGTCACAAAAAAAAAAAAAAAAAAAAAAAAAAAAAAAAAAAAAAAAAAAACACTAAAGTGCAAAATTTAGTTCTGCAGAAAAGCACATGTACCCATTATCATGATAATGTAACCTCATAGTTAGCGTAAGTGGGACACGGACGGAGGGGTTTGCCTGCACATAAAGCAGAATGCCTCAATGCAGTACCCATGTGGAAGTTCAGTGTAAAGCGCTTCTACATCAGTGGTGACAAGTAGTCTGGCTTAATCTTAGTTTTAATGACTAAGAAAATTCAGTACACTACCAAGGACTAGACAATCCATACACCAGCATATTTTCTGCTGTTCCTAGACATCTCAGTAAAGGTTTTTGGCAAACCTGGTACAAGACACACTGAAGACTCAATAATTCCCATGCTTGGGACTACACTTTGCCATCTGATAGGGATCATAACTGTGGCAACCAGGACTTGAGACACACGTTACTGACACCCTATTATAATGTACCTGCTTTGACAGCATTTAGATGGAACAAACTGAAATAGGAGTCAGTTCTCTCTTTCCTCACTTAAACCTGTTTAGTTCACTATCATCGAATGCTGCAGTTTATCTTAGACCCAGCATACACAGAGCCCTTTCTAGTCTCTCTCAGCACACTTATAAGTGATACATCACTAGAGAGTTAAATTCATCCTGTCATGGAAAGGGTGGTATGCTACTGATATACAAGATACAGGGTAGGTGTTCCCAGTCACAGGTTCAGCCAGATTGTCCTGACTAGCTGCAGTTATGATTACTACAGTATAAATACCAGATAATTTTAATTTGACTTGTTGTCACTTATTTATAAGTACTTGTTGCTACATGTAAACATGACAAATACATCTACATATCCCATCACAGATACAGTGATACAATAGTTGTACATACCAGGTCAAAATTTACATAATGTGTTTGTATTAACTAGGCACTAGCCACATTGGATAGGAATACAGCACATAAGCTATAACCTATTAGCTATCAATAGGTGTAGATATGCAGAACAGGTATGAAAGATGAGACCTATCCCACTGCAGCTTGGATGAACAGTTTATGACATACATTTATGGCCCCAGATCGAGTGAAATGAAAATTATCTGTGTTAAAGCAGATAAATACTGCATGTCATGTAAACTAGAGTTAGATCTGATGAAGCTCCTTTAAGGGCAAAAGTGCTCATCTAGCTCATCTATTTGTTTTTCAATAAAGAAGATTTTATTTCTAAAGAAGTTATAATTACTCTGAAGTCTCAGTTTGTTTTTCAATAAAGAAGATTTTATTTCTAAAGAAGTTATAATTACTCTGAAGTCTCAGTTAGCTTGTCTATAGTGCATGGTTCTTTTTTCCTGATTTTTTTAGGATTTTCAGCCAGCAGCTTTGTTGCTCACAAGAACCAGCTTTCCCTGTGGTCTGTCTTTCCTTATGGGAGAAGACCTCTGACTTCCTAAGGCTAGAAAAGTTCTGTGCCTCACTACAAGGATCCATTTATAAATATATATATGTATACACACATGCATATATATATATATGTGTGTGTGTGTGTGTGTGTATATACATATATATATATATATATATATATATATATATATGTATATATATATATATATATATATATATATATATATATGTATATATATATATAATTATAGGATGTATATACATAAAACAAAAACCTCCAAGAGAAACACATTTCTGGTTTGAGTGCTTTCGTTCTTTATTTATGGAACCATCAGGAATCTGTCCAAAAGGAAGCAGGATGTAAGAAAATACCACTGTTACTGTTGGGCCTTGATGCAGAGAAAGCATTTAACAGAGGAGACTGGCACTTCAAGAGCAGACATTTGCTTTCCCTGATGCAATTATGAGGTTGATTAGGAGTATATATATGGGGGATCAGAGGTGAAAATTAAAGTGGGTGGGGTCCTCTCTGTAATTTCTGCTTGAGTAGAGGAACCAGGCAGGGTTGTCCACTTCCCCCTTTGTTGTTTGCATTATATTTGGAACCACTGGCAAAGAAAATAAGGAACTTAGAAATTCAAGGATATATTTGGCATGGTAGTCAGGAAAAGCTAGCTCTATTTGCAGATGATATTATTTTATACATGACAAAACCAAAAAGGGACATTACAGTGTTGTGAAACATTTTAAGACAGTTTCAGATCTTCTCAGGATACAAAATTAATGAAGCTAAAACAAAGGCAATAGCAGTAAATTATGTACCCACACACAAATTGGTCCAACAATATCCATATTTATGGGGACATGATAATATAAAGTATTTAAAAGTGTGGATTAGAAATGACTCTGTTGTGGCAGCTAAGGATATGTGGGAAGAGACTAAACAGAAGATAATACAAAAATTGAGAAATTGGAAGCTTTGTTATATGGATATGGATACTAATGTACAAGCAATTAAAATGTTTTTAGTCCCTTTAGCGTCATACACAGGTCAGGCATATTTTTTATCAACCAGACAACAAGCTGTGGATAGCAATTAATGAAGAGCTGAAGGGTTTTATATGGGAAGGGACGATGGCAAGAGTCAAGTGGTATAAACTGATTCTTTCAATAGAACAAGGTGGACTAGGATTACCCAATTTGAGGGGGTATTTTGGAGTAACACAGTTAAGGCTCTTATACATAGCACAAGAGGAAAACTATAACTCAAAGTAGAGAGAAATGATGATGATACGGGGGAAGCTCAAGAAATAAGGAGAGACTGAGATTTTGGATGGAGACTCTTAAAAAGAATAACAAAATATATACAGAGCATTATATTCATAAAATAAGAGAGAGTATTCTAAGAATTAAACCAGGGCCGATCCTTGACAGGGAAGGCAATATCTAACCTGCAGTCCAAATAAATTCTTGGCCTCTTCCCATTCTATTACCTTTCCCTTTCTAGTTATTTGGTCCCAATACCTTGGACTTTAGGGATTCCCTATGAACTGCTCTGCTGGAGATGTCGAGTGAGCGGACTGGATTGATTGGGCAGATGATTTTTTTCTGAGCTATGACAAAAATCGCAATTGCCTAGACATAGTAAAGCATTGCTGAGTCTAATTATGGTTGCCGTAAAAAAAGCAAGTACTAGAAAATGGAAATTAACTCTACACCAGCTTTACTAGAAGCAGTGAATACAGTAACAGATATAAAAACAACTGGAATTGGGATCTTTAGAAAAGGGACAGAGCAAACTACATAGGAAAAAAATGGGAATTGTGGAAACAATATATGCAGAACAGGAACGAGGTTTAAGAGGCAGGACTTGAATGAGCCACATAACCCTTTACTGACAATGACTGGATAGATTATAAGTAATATACAATGTTTGCAACTACAGTTGTTTCAATGGTGTCTGTGATGTATAACGTTTGCAACTAAATTTTAATTTATTTAACATTTGTTGCCTGGGAAAGTCCAACTTGGAACTAGCCAACTTTCAGCAAAGGCCCAGGGCGAAATGCTCCAAAGCATGTCTTTGTAACGTGGGAGGAAATAAGGGCACCGGAAACATAGAGCGAGGGGGAGGGAGCACCCCCCCCCCAACGCACACACACTTTAAGGACTCAACATCGATTTGTCTAAGGACCCAAGCATGCGTCACACACTAACGTGAATTTTTTAAAAGTGTGTGGAAGTTAAACTAACTAGCTGTGCTCCTCTGTGCTGGCCCTCAAAGTGCTGATCACTGCTCCTCCTTACGGTAAGGTGATTCACATTTAGTTTGTTTTCAGGTACAGCTGCCAGAGTCATGCTCAGAGAACAGATTTCCTTGTTCTCTCATTGCTTTTGCTTTGCGCTGCTGCCCAGAGTACAGTGCGAGGTGTGTGTGTGTGTGTGTGTATGTGTGTAAGTTAAACTAACTAGCTGGGTTCCACTGTGCTGCCCCTCCAAGTGCTGATCATTGCTGCTCCTTACAGTAAGGTGATTCACATTTAGTTTGTTTTCAGGTACAGCTGCTAGAGTCATGCTCAGAGAAGCGATTTCCTTGTTCTCTTATTGCTTTTGCTTTGCTCTGCTGCTCCAAGTGCAGTGTGAGGTGTGTGTATTTGTGTAAAATACCCCAGTTAGGGGTACCTAGTGGTTAGCATTATTCAGGCTCAAACCCTGTACCTTAGGTACAAGGAACAAAAGCCGGAATTTTCTACCCAACCCGCGGTCGAGTGGCGTTCAAAAGACATGCGTGAATGGAAGTGCCTTTGTTGAAGGTTGGACGTCGAGCTGGTATCTCGGCACCGTAAAAATAGATTGCCAATCATTAGCGGACCGGAGTTCCGCTGTGGCGACCCCTAACCAGGAAAAGCCGAAAGAAAAACAACCACCACCACTTGTCATTCAGGGAGTTGACTCCATAGCTCTCAAACTGTCCAGATTGTCACAGAATATTTGGCTCATACTTTTGGTCTGTTCCTCTTATAATTTTTGGTTTTCTGGCAAATCAGTGATAAGTGAATTCACTAAATAAGGATAGCCCTTTAAGTTTCAGTCTTCCTATCTTTCAGGTAACACAAATTTTTAGCATATTTTAGCAACTTTCTAAGATTATACAAGCAATAGGTTTGAGCCTTTGCCCCCTCCCCCCAATAAATGTTGGCTTTTTTCAGACTTCTTTGGTTCATAGGTAGGTACTAGGCTATTTGCCCGAGGGCAATTATAAGCCTAGCCAGAGTGTGCCGGCTTTTGCCACCCCATTGATTAATTAACTGATCCTCTGTCAAGCAGAGCCAATGAAGTAATCCTAGGGGTGTATTTTCTGTTACCCATCCACTCGTCAAGGTTTCTCTTGAAGAGTGTTAGTGAGGGCCTCTGCCTGATGTAATTTGGAATTTTGTTCCAAAGCATGGGGAGTCTCTGACAGGAATCTTTCCCTCCAGCATGTTCTATTTATTGTTGTGGCAAGGTTTAGCTCACTAGAGCACGTGGCTCGCAGTGACTTGGATTTCTTTAGGTGGAGCATGTCCATCAATTCTGAGTTGGACATGGCTTTTTAAGTCAGGCAGAGATCACCTCTGAGTAAGCGATATGCCACTGAGTACAGCTGGAGTTTTTTCAGTTGGGCTGCATAGGACATATGTTTGAGGCCAGTAATCCTCTTGGTGAGGTACTTTTGTGGCCTTTCCAGCTGTTGGAAATATCTTGTGAGGTACAGCCCAAACGGGGCATTGTACTCTATGATGGGTCTAATGAGTGACGAGTAGAGGGGCACTATAACCTCTTTATTTCTAGATGTGAACCCTTTAGTAATTAGATGGGCCACATAGAAGGATTTCCTAACTACTTTGGCAATATGATTGTCAAAGGAGAAATTAGTATCTACCTGGGTCCCCAGATCTCTTATTGCCTCTTCTGTATTAAGGGGGCTGCCACCTATGTAGTAATCCGTGGGTGTTTTGTTTTTCCCAAACGGGATGACTATGCATTTTTTGGCATTTAGCTTGAGGCCATGACTTTGACACCAGGTGTCCATCTCAGTACGGCCCTTTTGGAGGATGTCCATGTCAGCCGGCGAGTCAATTATGGCTCCCAGTTTGCAGTCATCAGCAAACTTGGTTAGCCATAGTCCTCCTGTGTTTGCCTGTACTTCTGAGAAGTATATGCCGAACAGTAGGGTTCCCAAGACCGAGCCTTGGGGGACACCACTTGTGACTGGTTTAGAGTCGAACCTGGAGGCCGCTATTCTTACCGTGTGAGTTCTGTCTGTAAGCCAGCTGGCAACCCATCTTGTGACGTAGGGGTTTATGTTCAGGCTGGTAAGTTTTTCTGTAATACCAGAGTGGGGAATGGTGTCAAAAGCCTTGGCGAGGTCAAGGTAGGCTGTGTGAACCACCTTTCCCTTGTCTATGGCCTTGGTGACTGTCTCAAAGAAGTCATCCAGGTTTAGTAGGCATGAAGTCATCCAGGTTTAGTAGGCATGATCTGCCCTTAACAAAGCCAAACTAGGTCAGGTCAAGTGTTTGGAGGTTCCCAATGTCTTTGTTAATGAGTTCCATGATGATGCGCTCCATAGCCTTGCAGACCAGGCTAGTCAGGCTTATGGGGCGATAGTTACTAGGTTCGGTTGTGGCCCCTCCTTTGTGGAGAGGAATAACCATTGCTGTGTGCCATTCTATGGGCACATAGCCTGTGTAAAGGCTGAGGTTGAACAGCGTGTTTAGGTGGGGTTTAGTTCGTTCTGTAGTTTGTGCAAGACGCAGCCTGGGACACTATCTGGTCCCACTGATGCTGTGTTTTTGGCTTTTAAAAGGGCTGTTTTCACCTGTGCATCTGTGATTTTTGGGACACTACACTTTTCCAGTATTGTTGTGGGCCCTTTTGGAGGTAAGAAGGGGGTGAAGTTTGCACTGAAGCTATCTGCCAGGATGCTGGCAATATCAGTAGGTTCAGTATATTTTGTGCTATTTTGCACTAGTTCTGTGCATATCTGCGAGTTGCCACTTAGATTCTCAACATAGCTAAAGGCAGCTTTGTGGTAATCTTTTGAATCCTTGGCTATTTTTCTTTCGAAGTTAGCTTTGGATGACTTCTGGGACCTTATGGATACCGATCAGGGATGTCTTTCCTTCTTGGGATTAGCTTTATTTCTGAACTAGTTTTCTCCTCCTATTGTATAGCGTGTTTATGCAGGGGTGCACCAAACTGGTTTCGTTCTCTTAGAAGAGTGAGTCTTGGTTTTGCTAGGGATGGCATGATCCATGCATCCTTGTAGGTGCTCATAAAATGCATTTGTAAAGGTTTCTGCATCTTGGGCAGTGTTATCCTTTAGCATGGGGGCTGTGAAACTTACCATCTCTGTCTTAATTAAGGTGAAGTTTGCTTTAGAATTTTTTACTATGGTTTCCTTAGTTGGGGTGGTGGTGGGGTGTGGACATAGAGTGATCAGTTTATGGTCTGATTAACCAGTGATGGGTTGACCTCCGGTGTTGAACACCTGTCGCCAATGTTGGTGATGACCAGGTCCAATATGTTTTCATTTCTGGTAGGGGAGTTTACCAGCTGATCCAGGGTGTTTGAGTTGATGAATTCCAGGAAGCGCTGGGCCTGGGAATTTGTACTCAAGCAGTTTTCCCAGTGAATGGTAAGTTAATTGAATTCACCCAATATCAGGGTGTTTGGTAGGACCTTCATGGTTTTCCAGTGTCGCCAGAAAGGTGGAGTGGTAGTCCTGGGTCATGGAGGGTGATCTGTAGCAGGCCACAATTTGCATTGCAGATTTGCCCGATGTTAGTTGCACATGGATGATATCAGAAGTATCATGCTGCGCCACTAACCTGGAGGTGTAGGTATCCTTGATGAATATGGATACACCCCCTCCTTTTGTGTTTCGGTCCATGTTCTGTGGCCGAAACGTGTGGTATGAGTTGTAGTCTGGTAGTGCTGGGGTGCTCTCTGGAGCCTTGAACCAGGTTTCAGTTACTGCACAGATGTCAACGTTTTCCATACTGAGGAGTGCTTTGAGCACGTGCATTTTGAGATTTAAACTCCTGGCGTTGAGTAGCATAGCCCTCATTTTTTGTTAACTGTGCTGTTTACGGAGGTGGGTTTGACTTTTGAGCCTTGCCTAAAAAAAGGCACTATGGGGGCAGGAAGAGCCTTGGCCAGTATTCAAAAGCCTAGGGGTGACCAGTGCAAGCAGTCTATTGCGAAGCAGCGCATCTTGTCAAGCATGTCATCCCAGGCTGACAGACACTGGATCCCCTTTGAATGACACCAGAAGCTTAGCCAATTGTTGAAACTGAATTTTTTTCTTTATACTGAGATATAATTATTGGTGAGGGCAGGATGCTACTCAGGGTCAGGGTCATACCAGCCTGGGCTACATGATCAGAGAGCTCTTCCATGCTTCTTTTCATGTAATCCAGGGAGGTATGTCTCAGGTCATTCACACCAACATGAACAATGACAGAGTCATATTTGTACTTTTTCTGGAGTGACCCGAGTGCTTGTGTTATGTGGCGGAGTCTGGATCCCGACAGTTAGCTAACAGTAACCTTCTGCTTGTCCAGCCTAGTGAGTGGGACGTCAGTGTGTCTGACTATAGAGTCACCTATTACTAGTGTGCTAGGTATGTTATTTTGCCTGAAGAGCTGTGATTGTGCAGCACACTGATTTTGTGTTGTATGTGTTATCTGGTTTGTGATGGGAAGTGCAGGTTGTTTGGGTGTCTGCTTTGGAGGTCTCTGATGCTTTTGCAGATTTTTATTTAGAGCTTCCGAGTATGATTTTTGTGTATGTGTATTTTTTGCCAGTGCTGTTTTAGTAGGTCTGCGTGTGGTTGGAGTTGTGGTGTAATTGTTAACCTTCTCCTCTTGACTGTCTGTTCCAGTCTTGGGTTGGCACAGTTTAGCTGTATAATTACATCTCTCGCATATGTTAGTGTTTTGTGGTAGGAGGAAAGGGCTGTCTGTGTGCACGAGGCAGTTGTAACATTGCCTCAGGATACCCAGATTCACCAGCTGGACTGAAGAGTGCACCTGAAGTTGCCCTTTGGTCATGCCTGAATAGTAGGGTGAGCTGCTTAGTCGCTTGGTTGGTGAGGGGTGAATAAAGAGCCTTGCCCTGCTGGGCAATCAGTGTCATGGTATGTTAGAGCCTGCTATTAGGTCTGAGCAGGTTCAGGGCTGTAAGATGCTTTTTGAGTGCTTAGGTTGAGAGTTAGACTAGTTGCAAGGGAAAAACTGAAGAGGGGACTTAGTGGAGCCGGGAATAATTTAACCATAGCTAACCGGAACTGTCCGGTGTGCAAAACCGTGCAAACGCGTTTTTTATAGTAGGGAAATGAAAGAGAGAGAAATTAGCCCAAAATGGCCAATAAACTACTAATTTCTGGGCTGGAACCACTCCTCCAGGGACAGATAGGTTGCTCAAAGCTCCCCTCTCTCACAGATAAGCAGAGAAACTTCCTTCTTTCCAAGTAAGGTATTGGCAACTCAGAAACTAGTATCACAGCCCTGAAAACTGGACTACACTAGCTTAGAAAGGCGTGAAACAAGGAATTTTACTGTTTTTGTTTTTTTTTGAAAAAAATACGCAAAAACAGTAAAAAAATACACTTAAAACAGCTTTAAACGACTACAAATGATCAGAAAAGGCCATCGCACTTTAGTGTGTAGCCTACAATAGTTAAACAAATTATTTAAACAAAAAGCAACTTTTTAAAAGTGGAGGCAGTCAAATAAGTACAATATGTGAAAAAAACAAGCTTTTAAATCACAATAAATGCTGCAAAATCTGCGTTTAGGCGGAAAACAGTTAAATACAGCAAGAAAGTACAGAAAACTGATACTTAATCACTCCAAAGTCTCTCTCCTAAGCTAGAAGGCTTGTATCAGTTTCAGGCTTTCTAGTGGTACCAGTAGGCTAGTTACAGGAAAGATGGGAAACAAGTGCAGATGTGGTCTTTTAAGCCAGAAAGTTGAAAGACACGGACAAACTGTCCAAATGGTCAATAAACTACAATTTCTGGGCCAAGAACCTCTCCTCTCGTGGTTGACAGGCTACCTAGTGCTTACCACTCCCACTGATAAGCTAGAAGGCTTTCCTCCAACACAGAAAGGCTTGCAGGGCTCAGAAGCTTACCAACAGTCCTGGATACAGCAACTCTGTATCTGGACTAGGCTAGTTACAGGAAAGGTGAGAAACAAGCGCAAGTGCGGCTTTTAAACCAGAAAGTTGAAAGAGATGGACAGACTGCCCAAATGGCCAATAGCTACAAGTTCTGGGCCAGGAACAGCTCCTCTTGTGGTAGATAGGCTACCCAATGCTTACCACTCCTCCCACTGATAAGCTAGAAGGCTTCCCTCCAACACAGAAAGGCGTGCAGGGCTCAGAAGCTTACAAAGTGTCCTGGACTAGACTAGTTACAGGAAATGCAGGGAACAAGTACAAACATAAGTTTTTAAGCCAGCAAGTTGAAAGAGATGGAAAAAACTGCCCAAATGGCCAAATACACTACAATTTTTGGGCCAAAACTCATGATAAGCTACCTAGTGCTTACCACTCTCACTGATAAGCTAGAAGGCTTTCCTCCAACAAAGAAAGTCTTGGGGGCTCAGAAGCTTACTAACAATCCTGGATACAGCAACTCTGTAACCGGACTAGGCTAGTTATAGGAAAGGCGGGAAACAGGCACAAGTGCGGCTTTCAAACCAGAAAGTTGAAAGAGATGGAAAAAAAACTGCTCAAACAGCCAATAGCTACAATTTCTGGGCCAGGGACCACTCCTCTTGTGGTAGATAGGCTACCTGATGCTTACCATTCACACTGATAAGCTAGAAGGCAGCTTACAAAGAGTCCTGGATACAGCAAATCTGCTACCTGATGCTTATCACTCCCACCGATAAGCTAGAAGGCTTCGCTCCAACACGGAAAGGCTTGGGGGGCTCAGAAGCTTACAAAGAGTCCTGGAATACAGCAAATCTGCTACCGGATGCTTACCACTCCCACCGATAAGCTAGAAGGCTTCCCTCCAACACGGAAAGGCTTGGGGGGCTCAGAAGCTTACAAAGAGTCCTGGATACAGCAAATCTGTACCTGGATTACACTAGTTATAGGAAAGGCAGGGACCAAACGCAAAACGGGCTTTTAACCAGAAAGTAGAAAGAGATGAAAAAACTGCCCAAACAGCCAATGAACTACAATTTCAGGGCCAAAACCCACTCTTCCCATGGTAGATAGGCTACCTAGTGCTTACCACTCCCACTGATAAGCTAGAAGGCTTCCCTCCAACACAAAAAGGCTTGGGGGGCTCAGAAGCTTACCAGCAGTCCTGGATACAGCAAGTCTGTATCAGGACTTGACTAGTTATAGGAAAGGCAGGAAACAAGCTTAGAATTTTATTTTGTTACAGAAAAACAGCTAAAACAGCAGTAAATACAATTCAAATTGTACTGCAGGCCAGCACACCCAAGCGTGTAGCAACACTATGGCAAATACAGTTCAAATAAATGCAATTAAACTAAAAAACAAGTGCGGAAGGCAATAAATTAGAAGGCTACTAACAAGCAGTAATAAGGGGAGAGTAAGAGCGACTGTTCAGATAACAGCACGCAGAAGAGCAACGAAGACAGTTCAGTAAGAGCAGATGAATGAGATATATATATTATATATATATTTTTTTTTTGTACACAATAAGAGTGCCTGAAATCAGAATATGATCTCACTGCACTCAGTTGAGTGAGCAAACGAGATGGGCCCAGAAGGAGTATCCAAATACAAATCTATAAGAGGGGCAGGCACTTTCCAAGACAACACTAATACCAAAACATGAACAAGGAGGGTGGGTGGGGAACTAACTGTAGAGAGACAGCCACAACTTCAGTTGAGTTAATATTCAGTAAAAAACACAAATAAATAAATTAAATACAGTACTATATGCAAAAGAGCAGATACAAGTGTACTTAAATTCACATATATGTCCAGCTGATTTCAGGTAGATGTTAGCCGGCCAAAGCTCTGATCCTGTACTGCAAAGCTGAGAGATTTAGTTGTATCAATTAGATTTTACAAGGAGCTGAGAGCTTTAGGGGAAGAGAAGTTTAGTGCTACTTATGCTAAGTTGTTTGCATTGTTAGTAACAGGCAGTATGTTTGCTTTTAATGCAGAAGGCTGTGGGTTCTACTCCCACAGTTTGCAGTACTGTACTGTGTTGTACTTTAAAGGGATTGGATGCTGCAGTCCTGTGAATGTCCTCCTTCAGAAGAGTTCATAGGTTCATACTAGGCTATCTGCCCTAGGGCATTTATAAGCCTAGCCAAAGTGTGTTTGGCTTTCGCCACCCATTTTAAATTAATTTTGCTATGCCCTTTTTTGAGGTTAGTATACTGTGCCTCTGTCTAACAGTGACACAGAAGTGATACCTGTGGTAAACCTACGATCTCCCATCCACTCATCAAGATTCCTCTTGAAGAGAGTCAGTGAGGGACTCTTGCCTAACCTGGACTGGGATTTTATTCATTACCTAGTAACTATGACCCTGTTATCAGTTTGCCATCCAGTCCCTCTTGCAATATTACTAGCTTACCATTTTTAATGTAACATAGGCAATTTGTTCTTCAAGGGCAACAGGCGCTTTATTTGTAGATGAAACAATGAAATATAAAGTTGTATGCTAGCAGCAACCTCTTCGTTAGTTACAGATCCCTTTAAATGTGGAATTATTTATATGACCCACTTTAGCAGAGATTTTGCATATTTACGGACAATGGTGAATTGTAATGACAGAAGTTTGAGTGGCTTTTTATGGTTGATATTTTCTAAAATGGGTAGTTTTGTCATTATTGGTTCATACATTTTGTTTCATTGCTTACTGGAAGACTGTTCAAAACAACAAATTTAAAGGAATATAATATAATACAATCAGGAAGGTGAATCAAAGAACACACACATGTATGCATGGCCCTAAAAATGTGCAACGAGCCTATGGTTTTGAAAACAGTCCAGAGGCAAGCTTACTCCTCCACCGGCCAGATGTAAAATGAATGTGGGTTTTCATGCTGTTTTAATGAATATGAGTTTCAAAGGCAGAGTTGTTTACTGCTCATGCTAAGACTGTTTTCATTGCGAGACGGTATTGTTCGTTTTGCAAATGGCTCAGTGTTTGCCTGAAACTCAAGTGTCTATCATTATTTAAGTTTTGCAGTCCTCGTAAATTTGCCAGAAAATCACACATATGAGGAAAAGACCAAAAATATGACACATTCCAGGACAAACATGCACTCCGATCTCTCAGACTCTTAGGGCAAGAATCGGGAGACAGTGTGAAAGGCTCAAAATCATAGGCAAATTTTAAGCTTTACTCTTGTTACCAAAGCAATAGATGAAGGTTAAAAAATAAACAAGTTAAAGGAAATACCAAAAGGCTTTGGCCGACTAAGTTTGAGATGACTGGAAGCTAGGAGCAGTTATTGAATCCCCAAATGACTTAACCATCATGCAGGAAGGTTTGTCCCAAACAATAACTGGTGCCATAATAATGAATTGAAACTAAACTCCAAAAAATATATTATCGTATCCTTTAGGAAGTCATCTACTCCGGGGAACCGCCAAACTGACAATGCCCCCTGAGAAGTGACTCAGTTGTCTGGCATTTGAAAACTTGTGTGTACAGTGACCTAACTTTTGACCAACATGTGCCCAGAGTCATAAGAAAGTCTTTCTATATTGCACACCTTATAAAGAAATTAATTGCGACTATAACTAGAGATGTTATTGTCTCCCTTTACAAAGCCCTCATTAGTTCAATCATTCTGCATAATGCCCACTTTGGCATGCATCTGTCCAGACCCATGCAACAATTGGAATAACTACAGAGATACCTTACTGAAAGGACACATGCCCTAAACAATAGGTCTTGCATGGACCACCTCAAGATTTATCACTATACTCAGTATCCTACAGCGTGCTTAGAGGTGACGTGTCTGGCATACAAGGCATCCTCCGACCTAATACAGATGTACCGACTGAACATAATCAAGTCAAATGGCATCAGAAATATATAGTCCAGGTATTTAAAATGAATGTTGTGGAGAGATGGATATATAACACAGAGGCTACCACTGTTCCAGAACAGAGTATCCATTCAAGTAAAACAAAGCATCCCTGTCCATATTCAAATGCAACTTGGATCTAAGGATGGCTAATAGAAAATGTACTCCAGGATTGCACCTCGTGCCACTAATGAATAGAGGCAGTTCTTAAATGCTGCATCCTTTCCATGGGTCCCCTCAAATTATCTATGGTATGATCACAGTTATTCTCACTAGGGCTAGTATACAATTATCAGCCATGGGATAAGTAAGACCAATCATGAAACGTTAATTCAAGCACCAAAAGGGAACTGGCTAAGCTTAAAATGTCCTCCAAGTGAACCTATGTTGTGCTCCTCTCACCCTTCGCCCCCTTAAAAAATTTGCCCTTTTTAGATCACTATGTGCCCCTCTCACCCTTCACCCCTTTAAAAAATTTGCCCTTTTTAGATCACTATGTGCCCCTCTCACCCTTCACCCCTCCGCAAGTCTTCAACAGCTTCTGGCACCTATGGGAGGAAACTAGAGTACCCGGAAAAAAAACACATGAATGCAGGGAGGACATGCAGACTCCACACAGAAGGCACCCCAGCTGAGAATTGAACCAGAGAACCTCTTGCTGTGAGGTGACAATGCAAACCGCTACACCACTGCACCACCCTAAAGTGGTGTCAATGTTTGTTTTTCATTTATATAAATGTAAAATTTCCTATTCCATGTATGATAACTTAAAAACAAAAAAGAAATCTGTCAGTACTTAAATATGAGTGAGTGAAAATTCAAAAGTAAACAACCTAGATTACAAGAGAGAAAGCTCCACCCACAATGTGGGTTTTTTTGTTTTTCTATTTCTTTCTTTTTCTTCCTTCGTTAGATGCTTTTTATTTTATATAGTGTTCAGTAGTACCTCTTGGATAGTTTTATTGTACTATAACACATATCTACATCTATATACACACACATATACATGTATGTATATATATTATATATATATATATATATATATATATATATATATATATATATATATATACACACACACACACACACACACACACACACACACACACACACACGGTTTACCAGCATATTTGCATCCTCACTTATGGATCAGCAGTAGTGGCTACTGACCAGAAGAAAAAAGATCATGGCTACATGAATTGAAAATGCAGTTTCACCACAGAGTTGGGGGGCTTAGTTTGTGGCAGCAAAAACAGCTGGATGATCCAAAGAACTGCTCATCATTTGGACTGAAAGGTGCCAACTTCTGGACAGAATGAAAACTCTTCTGAGGTGCATTTTGCGCATCACCAAGGACTTATCAGCCAAAGTGAATGCCAAGTCTTGAACATAACAATATGACTACAGCATGATCTGGCACTGTGGTGTCCGATTCATATGAAGTTAACGAGTCAAGCTCCAGGTATAGTATTGGCACTCCTGTCTAAAGTTTTCTTTGCTTCACTGCTTTATTGCCTTTTCTCAATAGACATGTGGAATCATTTGATTACGCTAACAGTGATACCACAGACCTGTGGAATCATTTGATTATGCTACTAGTGACACCACATGCCATGAATCTAGTCAACAGTAGCGAACGGTCACACAATATTGAAGCCTTAAAATAAGACTTGACAGGAAACAACAATTTAGTAAGAGGCTCTACAGTTACAGTCTATGACCTGGGAGGACACCATGTTGGATACATGACAGTGCGGAGTTATTTGCAAGGCAACTGAAGGGATGCTTACAGAACACCAATACCTTAACAATGGGCTTAATACAGCCATAGGCAATGACATGTCAGACTCACCTTCCTTACAAGTATTATTAATACTTGATTCCCAGGTGAATACTTTGGTTAAGGTAAATTTTGGCAAGAATAGCAATAACTTCAGCTGCAAGCTGTATTCCGATTCCAGGCCATCTGCTGTAATGTGACTAGAGATGAGTCACCAAGTTTTTTTTTTTTTTTCTAATTTAGCTGTCTCACATTTGAAAACAATGCATCACTGACCAACACAGCTCCTGAAGAACAAGTCAGTGACTACTACAGTTCCACCTTCTGTGAGGTATGTCTCAGAAATACTTAATGAATTGTTTAACAAAAAGACAGAGACAGGTGTGGGTAAGGATGAGCATTGTTATACTATTCCTGTTCATTAGCATCTTAAATCCTTTACAGAATTTTTATTGATATTTTATCTAAGATTAGGGATGTTGCATCTGGTTTCCTTATGCAAAGAAGCTGATGTATTTAGTTTCTAAAAAGAAGCTGATGTATTTAGTTTCTAAATTACTAATTTCAAAGACTAAACAATTTTGTTTCCTTTTAACTTTAAAAAGTACTCAGAAAAAGGGACAAATAATATCCACTTCTAACATCACTTTCTACAGGTGCTATAATATAGTTAGCCCATGTTGTCTTACTAATTTCTTCAACATAAAAAATACTCAAATAAATGGTGTTAACATCTACAGCTTGGGCCGCATACAGTTCACTCTCATTCCTTTTTCTCTGCTTAAACCTTCCACCTTAAGACTCTTACCTGCCTCTTGACACTCTTGCTCAACTCTCATTCACGCCAAAAAAGTCTTATGACTACATTCATCATTTCCTATAAAACACTACTGTACATCAGCTAACCACTCCACCTTCCTGCAAAGCATAGGTCAGAGCCCACTTTTGCAAACTAAAGACTGCACAAATTAAACTAGCAATTCTAGGCTCAGACACTCCATCTAAAAATATTAAACTCTACTCAATACTCAAAAACTTTAATTTTCCCATTAACCAGTACAATCAGAATTTTAACTAACATAACTGATTATTACTACATAACCATCTTAATACAAACAAAAAATAGTCAACCAACATCTTAATCTTGAGTCCAACCGGCCATATCTTCTCACATCTACTTGCCACACTACTTTCCCCTTCATTACAAATTTATCTCCATTTTCTCTTAACAGTAACCATCTTCCACTTCTGTTATCACCAAACCACATCCCAGCAGTCACTAAGACTACAGCTGCCTACCTGGCATCCTTCAACCACTGTGAGAAACAAACCTCAAATATGAGCCATCCAAATAATCCACCATTAAATATCCTGGATTCTCCTAAGATCTCCACTTCCCCCTATTTAAACTATGGTGAGATTATAAAAAAAGTCACCATGCCTCCTTACTCAGCATTAAAAAAAAAAAATTTCAACTGACCTAAATATATCTTTGGATGCACAATCATAATCCAAAGCCTTCTCCCTCAAAGCAATATTGCCTAATCCAGATCCCTGCAAATATCCAAAATTATAAAATGCTGTTCATCTAATGCTGAAAGTCTGATTAATAAACTACAACAAATATTCTCACTTCTGCCATCCACTCCATAGATATTACTGCCATAAAAACTGAAAATATGTCCGTGCATCAAGCTCATCACTAACATTCACATTCACAACTTCAAGGAAGACCATACACCCACAACAGCCAAGCTGAACTCTGGACAGCTTACCCTCAATTCACCTAATCTTCGATTTCCTCCATCTGGCTGGCAAATCCTGGATCATAATCAAACCCACTTAGAAATGGTTAACTCCTTCAAATATCTTGGCTTACGGCTAGATAAGATCATCAACTTCCAGCTCCACATTACGCAGATTATGTCAGAAACACAAAATCTCTTCTTTTTTGGGGAAAGGAAGATCTTATACTTTGTCCCCATCTACCAAACAAATCACAGAAAGGTATTATGCAATCACAGCCAGACTACTGATTGCCAGTTGTGGCTTCTCTGTAAATAGAGGAAAACACATTTCTCTTCAAACTACTTCAAATCTTATCTTAAGATTTAGTATACTTGCTCCATGGACTGGACATTACTGCTTAACACAGAAAAGGCAATATGGCTATGAATCCAACAGACACATGAAGTCTTTCTTAAATCCTTTTCCAGCAAAAGTGTCCCCTCTTTGATTACCTTCCCCTAAGAGGCATTGCTCTAACAACAGTTTCACTGTTTTCGGTTCAAAAATCTGGTAACCTGTCCTGCGCACACTTAACAATTCCTCACAATTCTGGGCAAGATTCAGAACTCCTTTACACCAGCTGCCAAGTTTAAATGTATTATGGACAAGGGAGTAACACAACCTCTAGCAGGAGCACAGCTTAGCAATCCTTATTAAATTCTTGTACACAGCATCTCTGACCTGTGATTTAGAGTGTAACATCTTGTAAAAATAACTACACATTATACTCCACATTGGCACACTTTTCTTCTGCCTCACATCACACTGGGGCACACTTTTCTTCTGCCTCACATCACACTGCCTTTATATGGCTAAGTATAACCCATAAGGAATGTGGTAAAAGAATGCTGCTTCTACGGTGCAGTACTACTGGATTCAGAGAGAGACATTAGCTGCAGTGAGAAAAAGCTTAATTTTTAAGCTGTAGCGAGCAACTTTATTTTTAATTATTGGCTTAATTAAATATGCATGGAGATCAAGGACTTCCTGCAACCTACTGAACATTTTATTTATTTATTTTACATTTGTTGACCGGGCTAGTCCAACTGGATATATATCCGTTTACAGTAGAGGCCCGGGAAAAAAAAAACAGTACATGCATAACTAACACACTGGTATATCAAAAAAGTTATCTTGAAACAATATAAAAAGTTTAAAGTGAATTGCAAAATAAAAAAAAAAAAATATAAGATAAGTTCAAAACAAAAAAAAAAAAAGGCATTTTTTTAAAAGTAACTCTCCAACAATAAGTGTAGTAAGGAGGAGCTCAGGAAGGGGAAGGGTAAAAAAAATGATGTGAGAGAGACATACAGTTAGGGGGATTAGTACAGACATATACATAGAGTTTTAAGATGTTCTTTGATATGTTTTTGAACAGAGAGTAGGAGTCTTCTTTAGTTATATCTTGAGGGAGTTGATTCCAGTGTTTACCTATGGAATTTGAAATTAACGCTTCTCCAGCTTTATATACCTTTTGAGTATGAAGAAAGTAAGGATAGCTATGAAGAGGATGAAGAACAGAAAGGCTGTTGGGCCAGATGACATTCCTGTGGAAGCATGGAGGTGTTTAGGAGAGATGGCAGTGGAGTTTTTAACTAGATTGTTTAATGAAATCTTGGAAAGTGAGAGGATGCCTGAGGAATGGAGAAAAAAGTGTTTTGGTACCGATTTTTAAGAATAAGGGTGATGTGCAGAGCTGTAGTTAACTACAGACGGATTAAACTGATCAGTCACAGCATGAAGTTATGGGAAAGAGTAGTGGAAGCTAGGTTAAGAAGGGAGGTGATGATTAGTGATCAGCAGTATTGTTTCATACCAGGAAAGAGCACTACAGATGCAATGTTTGCTCTGACAGTGTTAAGGAGAAGTACAGAGAAGGTCTAAAGGAGTTGCATTGTGTCTTTAGAGAAAGCATATGACAGGGTGCCTAGAGAGGAGTTGTATTGTATGAGGAAGTCAGGAGTGTCAGGGAAGTATGTAAGAGTGGTACAGGATATGTACGAGGGTAGTGTGACAGCGGTGAGGTCTGCGGTGGGAGTGACAGATGCATTTAAGGTGGAGGTGGGATTACATCAAGGATCAGCTCTGAGCCCTTATTTGCAATGGTGATGGACAGGTTGACAGACGAGATCAGACAGGAGTCCCTGTGGACTATGATGTTTGCAGATGACACTGTGATCTGTAGTGAGAGTAGGGAACAGGTAGAAGAGACCCTGGAGAGGTGGAGATATGCTCTAGAGAGACGAGGAATGAAGGTTAGCAGGACTAACACAGAATATATGTGTGTGAATGAGAGGGAGGATAGAGGAATGGTGAGGTTGCAGGGAGTAGAGGTGGTGAAGGTGGATGAGTTTAAGTACTTGGGATCAACAGTTCAGAGTAATGGTGAGGGTGGATGAGTTTAAGTACTTGGGATCAACAGTTCAGAGTAATGGTGAGTGTGGAAGAGAGGTGAAGAAGTGAGTACAGACAGGATGGAATGGGTGGTGAAGAGTGTCAGGAGTGATTTGTGACAGACGAGTACCAGTAAGAGTGAAAGAGAAGGTCTAGGTCTACAAGAGGGTAGTGAGGCCAGCTATGTTATATGGGTTGAGACTGTGGCATTGAGAAAAAGGCAGAAGTCAGAGCTTGACATGGTAGAGTTGAAGATGTTAAGATTTGCACTGGGTGTGACGAGGATGGACAGGACTATGAATAAGTATATTAGAGGGTCAGCCCAGGTTGGAAGGTTTGGAGACAAAGCCAGAGAGGCAAGATTATGTTGGTTTGGGCATGTGCTGAGGAGGGATGTAGAGTATATTGGGAAAAAGATGCTAAGGATGAAGCTGCCAGGTAACAGGAAAAGAGGAAGACCTAAGATAAGGTTTATGGATGTGGTGAGAGAGGACATGCAGGTGGTTGGTGTAACAGAGCAAGATGCAGAGGACAGGAAGAAATGGATACAGTTCGGGGGCAGCCGAAAGAAGAAGAAGAGTATGAAGAATGTGCAGAGTACACTTTTTTGTTTTTTGTTTTCAGAGACGGAGTACATCTTAATTCACTGTCTAAAGTGATCCCTATGGCTTTGATCTGTGCCTCCCTAATATTTTTTGTAAAGAAAGTATATTTATCTTTTTCCCTTAAATATGGCAATGCTACACTCGCTAGTAAGACTGAGGCTC
Organism: Protopterus annectens; assembly: GCF_019279795.1. Taxonomy (NCBI): domain Eukaryota; kingdom Metazoa; phylum Chordata; order Ceratodontiformes; family Protopteridae; genus Protopterus; species Protopterus annectens. The sequence goes on along the minus strand of NC_056727.1, from coordinate 170,528,884 downwards.
CAACTTCTGCAGTAGGTGATTATTTTTCAACCCTCTCTGCAGTCGTTGCACAATTGTGGAACAGTATTTCCCAGTTTCCAATTAACAGTGTATTCTATTAAACATTTTCACCTACATTTATACCTGTAAAAAGAAATCTAATAGAAATGGGCCTTACACTGAAACTTCAGGGTCTACATGGTACAACTTATAGTCCTAGACAAGTAATCCAAGGGGATAATACAGAAAAAGACAATAATCAGCTAGTCATCCAACAAATTACCAATTAAAAGTTTAACTGAAAAAGTTTATCACGATAACCTTACAGTTGACTACAGGAGACTGTGATAAATGCTTCGGCAAGGTGCAGGTACACTGCTTTTGTGGTCAGTTCTTCAGCAAGTACTGTCCTTGCTTCATCAAAAAATTACACCAAATTAAGTACGAAGGATCTTCTTTAAACAAATCCATATTGTTCAAACTCTATAAGTGTAATGTCACCAGTGCTTTTAAAATAAAGGGCGATTATTACATTCTCTGTAACTGTACACATGATGCAGTTAAGGCTGACTGATCTGCAGTTGGTAGGATCTCGCGTAGTACTAGACTTGTACACTCCAGCAACTGCAGCCTGGCACCAGGATACATATTGGTTACATTATCCTTTACACAACACAGAAAACTGGCAGGAATATTATTGGCACGCTTCACCTTTAAGGTTGTTGAGGTTACCATTTCAAGCGTACCGTTGCAGGACTATTCTTAAGGGGCAATGATGTGGTACACATATGCAATGTTTACAAACTGACACAATTTATTACAAATTAAGTTACTGAAAATGTCACACATTATCCATCCATCTCATTTTCTTACATAAAATTAGTTTTGCCTTCATTTTTTTTTCTGTATCTAGTTTTGTAGTTTAATCTGACTTTTTTGATTAGTTTAATGGTACATATTTTTGTACTTTAAGAAGAATTTGTTTACCTTGGGACCTGTTATTGGAGATGGTACAGTAGCTCTTCTCATTCTATACTTCCGTGACTTCACAGTTTCACCACAGGGCTTTACTCTTCATGCATTCAGTATATTGAGTTATGGCGGATATACATTTGTGGATACCCTAGTAAAGAATACTGGCAAATGTTCACTGTGATTGCTATACACATATTTCAGTTATAACTATGGATTTTTAAGCAAACTATAGAGTTTGTGCTTTACAGCAGAGACGTTCTGTAATACTCAATTATACTAAATTCTGATTTGTTAGATGTTTTTTGTATTTGTACGAGTTCTAATTCCAGATTTTTTGTTCAATTAGCCTGCAATTCAAGCAGTCACATAAATATTGAAATGCTGCCACCTGTTCTGTCTGACCTACAGCAAAGAACAGAGGAGAGCCCCAGCATTAAGGTAATGAATGACATCTATAAATCAAGTTACAGTTATGGTAGTTATATAAATGGTCCCCAACCAAACAAAGGTTTTAGCACTCCGACTTTTACATTATATTTGCCAAAGCTATCTTCATCTCTGCATTTCAAAATCAAATTTTGTTTATAACCCTACAATTCTAATCTTGTGAAACATACAAATCACAAGGGTATACTCAAGGAAACTTATAGCTGGTGCTGTCTTACAGATGATCAAGAATGCACATGTAAAATTGGTTTACACAAAAACTAACATAGCAGAAGAAACATTACTAAAAAAAGTACTGCAATTAGGTCCAAGTCACATTCTATGCATGCCAATAAGTGCATTGTCATCCCCTTTGGTAAAAAACTATGTACCCATGAGCTACCACATAGGTGGTAGTCTACTTAACATAGAAAGTGTGATAAGAGACCTTGAGACACAGGTGGACAGTAGTCTTTCCTTTGATAATCACATTGCCACAGTAGTCAGGAAATCCTTCTACATGGCACACCTCATCACAAAAGGTTTCTCATCCAGGAAAAAAAAAAAAAAAAAAAAGAGGTCATTGTTCCCCTCTACGCATCACTCATTAGACCCATTATGGAGTACAGCGCCCCTTTTGGTATGTACCTCACAAGACATCTACAGCAACTGGAAAGGCCGCAGAAATACCTCACAAAGAGGATTACCGGCCTCAAACAGATGGCCTACGCAGACCGCCTCAAAAAACTCCAGCTTTACTCTATCACATCTCACCCACTCAAGAGGCGATCTCTGCCTAACATACAAAGCTATGTCAAAGCCAGAGCTGTTGGACATGCTCTACTTAAAGAAATCCCAATCCCTCCGAGCTACACGCTCTAGAGACCTAAACCCTGTCACCACAATAAACGGAACATGCTAGAGGGATAGATTCCTGTCCCAGAGACTTACCATACTCTGGAACAAACTACCTATCAATATCAAACAAAGCACCTCATCAGCACTCTGCAAGAAAAATCTTGATGATTGGATGGGAAATAGGAAATTCACCCCGGGTATCACCTCTGTGGCTCTGCTCTAAAAGGGCACAGGAAAATAATTTTCTTGGGTGGCGAAGACCAGGGTACCTTTTTGGCTAGGCTTATATAGGCCCTAGGGCCAATAGCCTAATACCTACCTATGCCATCCTTCATGATTTGAATGCCAAATAAACCATGCAAATATCTGGCATCTTTCATTAAAAGGATTTAAAAGTTTAATCGGTTTATCTGCCTCAAGTACTTAATATCTCCTTTACATCGATTCCTTTCTGTAACATCCCAGTATGCTGTGGAACAGACTTCCTATCCACTTAAAACAAAGTTCATTCCTCTCCATAGTCAACAGCAACTTAGATCTATGGATGGGAAAGAGGAAATTTACCCGAGGACTGCCCCCTGTAGTACTAATGATCAGAGGTACAAGTGCTTTATCCCGTGCATGTGTCCCCTCGAATTATCTATGGCGTAATCCCAGTTAAATCTCATTACTTGTAATATATCATTACTGACCATGGGATGGGTAAGCCCAATTCATAACCAAATGGGACAGGTTAAAGGCTAATTTAAGTACAAAAATATAAAATGGTCTACAAGGGCAGCTAGCCTAGTACTTACCTATGAACATAAGACATTACAATTACTGCACTGTGAATTCAAATAAGAAGATAACAGATATAGAACTCATCAAAAAAATATTTAAATCACATCAAATTAATAATAAATAACAAATGCGTTATGTATATAGTTCTTACTAGTCTATATCAACCAAGCTGTGTCTAAATAGAATTTCTTTGCTGAAGATGCCCAAAAGCATCCACTTGTACTCCTAAGGATCTGTCAGGGATGAGACTAACAGGCCATAGTGGGCTGCATCAAACCACAATATTCATCCACAGCTGTGAGGGCTTAAAGATGATATGAAAAGCACCCGTTCATGAGTGAGGTGGGTCTTTCTGTGCAACTGTTAGAAATTAACTGCAGTATGCAGTTGTACTGCCCTTCTGATTTTGCTTCTGACAACACATATGTGCAAAAATTCAGGAGATTTGTATTGTTCCAGTAAGCAATGCCACTGTGTAGCAGACAATCAGGATCTGCACATCAACTGTCGGATGATGTAAACGGCTGAAAGGTGATGGCAGTCAACTGAACAAGTCCAGTAACTTTGGGCCTCTGGTGGATTTCTCAGTGATAATGTGAAACATTATGTTGTTGTTAGGGGAACAGCAGTATAAGACACTGACTTCCGCCGAATCATTTGAGAGTACAAAAGAAACAGATGAGAGTAGTCAAGAAAAAGCAGAATACCTCTCTACACTGCAAGAGCTAGAAAGAAAATGGGAACTCCCTACTATGTTATTACAAGTCTTTGAAAGAAGCTAAATGTTTGCTTCATATACAAAATTACCTTGCCAGCTTGCATATTGTTTGCATTACAGAAATTATATAAAGCTAATCCACACTGAGCAATTGCAGTCTGAAATTCTGCCTTGTTTTTAAAACACACCCATTCAATAGACAAGTCATACAGCCAACTAGTAGCAGAAAATCTGCACTTAGCAATATGCTACGTAACAATAAGAGCAAGTTTAAAAGAGCTAAACAGTTGTACTTGCCGACTGTTCGTCTAGTTATTTTATTAGTTTACGAAGTGCTCATCAAATCTCATCCAAAGCAGCACTAAGCCTGTCAGTATACTTTTCATTAAAAAAGTGCATATTACGTTTCATTCTGATAAAAATGTTGATAGAAAATGAAATATGCAACAAGAGAATCACAACAAGAGAATCAAAACAAATTGCCAGCAATAGCATCAAACCTGTCAGGAAGTCGGCACACAGGATTAAGGCTACGAGCTACCAACAAGGTACTTCCTGTGTTAACAGGGTTCGATTCCCTCAGTCTTCATTTATTTGCCTACTGTGTAACCTTAAGCAAGTCAAATAACTTGACAATGCTCTGTGACAACTGGGAATTTGGGCTACTCTCATTAAGTTTCCTGGATTACATGACTAGTAAATGCCTATGCACCTATGAACCACTTCATAGAAAAAAAAGACTGTAACCTTTGTGGAAACAAAATGTTCGGACATACGGAGTTACAGATAACAATGTGTTATGGGCCTACCCTGAGTCTGGAAGACTCAAAGATTGTTAACTTGGGTAGTACTGAATATTTTACTAAATAGAATCATAGGAGGTTACAAGGCTAACGACCTCAGGGCCCTTACAACCATAGCCACGTTCAACCCTTGTTCCCAAGGGTGTATGGCTCAAGCAGACACTAAAATCAGCACCTACTGCCCCTGTCCAAGAGGGACACAGGTGGAACCCCCAGGGTGAATTTCCGGTTACCCATCCAATTGTCCAAATTATGTTTAAATAGGGCCAATGAGGGGCTTTGTTTAACAAGAAAAGGAAGCTTGTTCCAAATATGGAGCAACCTCTGCGAGACAAAGCTGTCTCTCTAGCAAGTTCTGCTGCTGTCACATACCAAGTTAGGGCCCTCTGAGCAAGTGACCCATGTGCCACTTGACTTGCGAATGTGCAGCATTTCCATTAAAACTGGGTCAGAGATTGCTCTATATACAAGGCACAGGTCGCCTCTGAGCAGTCTGTATGACACAGAGGAATGTGACAATGACTTCAGTCTGTCTACATAAGGCAGATCTTGAAGACCCAGAATGTTCTTTGTAAGGAACCTTTGTGGTCTCTCCAACTGCTGCAGGTGTTTGGAAAGGAATCTGCACATCAGTTTTGGCACCTTCGTTAACCCTCCCTGACAAGCTGCGTAACAGCATGACATGTTGACAGATAAACTTCACTTATAAAATTCAGAATAAGCAAAACATGAAATTTCCCCCCCACAACTTCACTTCTTCCATCAAGATAAACATCTACCCTTTTTACATCAACCTGAATTTCACTCTTCATATCTCACTTCATAATACTTGTTTGTTAAACAAGTAGCTCAATTGTTTAAAGATCCTTTTTAAGCTACTGCCTAGATGAAAAGAAACACTACAAGCAACAGATGTGAAAATATTGATTACATTAGCACATAAATGCACGCAGTCCTTTTGAAAAAATAATGCACAGACTCTATGAAGAAAAAAAAGCATGAAGCCTACAATAAAGACAAATACTTAAATAAAGGCATATATCCAGACAGAAGGACACTGATTTATGGATTGTAATGGATTGCAAAAAACTTAAAATTAAATTATATCATCATTAACATGACTTCATTACAATTTTCTACAGCATACACACGATATGCTCTCTCTCTCTCTCTCATATATATATATATATATATATATATATATATATATATATATATATATATATATATATATATATACATACATACACACACACACACACACACACACACACACACACACACACACACACACACACACACACACAGATGGCTCCCTACTGAAATGTCAGCACTTAAAATGGTGAGTGCCAACAAGCCAGGGGGGACCGAAAACAGAGGAGAAGTGAGAATTTTGAAAATCTACTTTTTAGAAACACACAGGATATATTTTGCAGGCACCCTGATGTTTATGGGCATCTGGCTTGATTTTAAGCTATGTGTTTCTAAACTATAGCTAAATACTCCCCTTATGCTGTACTGTCAAGGTCAGAAAAAGGCTAAAACATGCATGACTACAACTAGTGGGGTTTGGCTTTACTGGTCAAAATGTATCCAAAACGACTTAAAAGTCAAAAACAAAAAGTTCTGGATATTCAGAAGACATGTAGCTGAAACACTGGTATGTCTTTAAGGGTTCATTAACATACGTCCCATGTATGTACCGGATATCACAAAGCACTGGTGTGGTAAACCAGGGGTCATATGCTCATATCCATGAAGGGGAGGGTTGGGGTGGCATAAAGGTTAAGGTGTTTACCTCACCAACACATTCTCACCTTTGAGGAAAATTAGATAGACTTAAAAATGATCCACAACAGCAGTTAGCCTAGTATTTACCTATGAACCTCCACTCCAGAAGATTTAAGGTCTTACTCAGTGAAAACTTTAACTTGGCTTAGTCCTCCTTGCAGTTTTTAGTGAATGGGGGGGGGTGTGAGTGAGAGATAGAGAGGGGGAAAGAGACCTTTTTAACTTTTGGTTTGGATATTATTACTATTGAGAATAAACACAGGCTGCAGTGAATTGCGACTTTTCCAATATTCAAACAATTCAGGACTTACTGGAGTTTTTTTTCAGAAATATGGAAAAATCCATGTCCCTGGCTACAGAAGGTAGCAAGATGTACAGAGTTAAATGAATTACAATTTTGACAGGCTTTAGTAGTTAATGACTAAGATAAAGTGCTGGACCATTAGCTTACTTTAAATGAACTCAAGGAGCACACGTTACAGAAAACCACAAGAATCATATACAAGACAAGATCAAACGGTAAACTTGTGTTTTCAATATGGTAGAGATTAGTGCCTTAAACAGCAACAATCACCTTAAGTTGCAATCAACAACAGATACAGTAATAATAAAAACATTATTAGACTCAATAAAGGGATAATATTTCTCAGACAATAATGCTATCTTAAATATACAGTTGCACAGCATGTCAAGATGAACAGGGATGCCTGACCTTTACTTGTTGAAACAGCAATAACACAAAAGGCATTTGCAGCAAAATGAACACAGAGATATCATTGCTGAAGAAGCATTACAAAGTTAAGTATTTGAGAATATTTCACAATTTCACAGCAGTATTTAGTGATCTTGGTACTTAATAGTCAATACAAATATATTTTTATTATAGCTACAAGATCTACTGCTCCTCTTAGTATCTTCTTCTTACTTAGCAATTCTAACATATATGTAAATTACTCTGTTTGCTTAGAAACTGCAAATCTTCTACAACAAAGATTGCTAAAGTATGAAATTACTTATTGAACAACTATTTACAATTGCTTCCTACTTCAGGTGCACTAAGAAAACTGCTATGTTTTAACTGTACATCTGAATGCAACCTACAGGTTATTTCATTCTCCAAAGCACACAGACTGCTGCCCAATATACCAGTGGCACCGACATTTACACCACAATGTGCAACTGCTGTTTACCTCCCTTCAACTTAAGACTGTAGGACTTTGTGCAATTCGCTTAACCAAACAGCAGTCATAGGTCACTCTAAGAGAAAAGGCAATTGAGAACAGCCAGCTTACTTGACTAATGAATGAAAATGCAAACAAATTATGATGCCTTTAACTCTATCATATCATGACTCGTATTATATTTCTCTATAAAAGTGACTAAAACAATTAGCTATAACAATACTGACAGCTCTAATCATGACTGCCATTTCTTTTGAATTCTAACAAAAAAATGGTTTCAAAGCACTCTTATTTTCCAGCCCATCAAACTTAGTTCAGCAATTTAATTCATAACAAATTCTAGTGCAGTGCATCAAGCATATATTATTTATTTTTTATTCTTTTGTTGGCTGGGTTAGTCCCACTTGTAGCCTCTTTTCAGGGGGGACCCGAAGTGGTACTTACACTACATGGGGAAATTTGGGTGGGGCACTGGGGAATTCCCCTACCCCTTTTAAGGGATAAAAATGGGACCTTTTACATCCACATGAGCTAAGAACAAGTGAAGCAGATGGGGCCTCAACTTAACATCTCATCCAAAAGATAGCACACACAGGACTGTAGTATTCGTGCAGTGTCAGCCATCAACCTGCCTGGTGCAGGAATAGGTCTTACAACCTTCTGCATCAAAGTCAAGTGTGCTAGCTGTTGTGCCACTGGCAGTGTATAAAACTGTGGTGCTGACATTTTATGGCAGTTAAACTAATACTTATTTTTATTCTACAAAATTTGCCTACAATCATACTTTTAGCTCTAGCAAGCTTGCATGGCTCTCAACCTGTTACTTCCAGAACTGTGCATTTGGATAGCACCAAATTAAACCAGAAACAAATGTCCCTGAACAGGAACACTTTTAAAATATTAGTAATATTGACAAAAAAACTAATAAAATAAGAGAACATGAGTTTGTCTGCAATTTCTGACATAAAAGATGTCTGCAGCTTTAACGATTGCCATTGAAATATTGAAAACCTTGGCTCTAGATGACTGTCACTCTAAGTGACGACACCATATGCAAAAATGGGAAAAGCGTTGGGGGTGGATGGGTTCTTTACCGACAATAATCGAACACCTTTTTGCAAAAAAGGAGAGTGTATTATAAACACACAGAGACTGTAAAAAAACAAAGATAATACAGCATGCAGGGCAAACATGCTGAGGTTAGTTACGTCAGAATATTGCAAATCCACTACTGCAATTCAACGTCTGCTGGAAAACTGTCAAAATTTACTGCTTCGTAAGAAGGTTTCTGATTTTAGCACCAGCTTCAGTTACTAACCGGGTCCAGCATCTCAATTTATAGGCAAAGCAGTACACCTGCAACATTTTTACAAACAATAATTCTTTTAAGCACACGCACACAGTAACCGTTAAAAAGAAGAAAATAAATTATAGGGCAACCATTTCCATCCTTCCCCAACAGCTTTACTACTTCTCCACTCACGACTGCATAAGTTACATATAATTATTATGATGTTACATGGCAAAATGGAATTAATATAGCTGTAGTCTCCTTACATGACACATACCAAACTTTCTTTGCAATGATATACGTTAAGCAAATGCAATTTTATTTTTCCGCAGATCAGCTTTTTATTTGAAACATCTCAAATTGCTAAAATTTTTTTATCGTTATGTAAGATAAAAGTAGATCGACAGTGGCATTTAAATCTCCGGGACAGCACTACCCGTCTGCTTCTCGTAAACAACAGTAGAATCATCAGTGGCTTGTTAAACCAGTTAGAGTAGAGCTTCCAACGCGCATACACAGACAACTCGATGGACGATTACATCATCACTGATTTATAATTAAACTGAGAGAGATGACCAAAACCCCTTCATGAGTAATCGCCTGCTCCCTTCCCCTTCGTTCCACGTTTTCTGTAGCCTATCAGAATAAAACTGCAAGTTGAATGGTGCGCTAAAGACATAACTAACCTTATCAGAAGGATCGCCTGCGAATAGAGCAGATACCGACAAACACACACAACAGCTTGGGAGGGGGGTAAATAGGATGACGGGTTGCTTCCCGGAAGGATGACGTATACTGTACCGCGAGCCGGAAAGCCAAAGCAAAGACGCATGCGTAATTTCTTAAAGGCACAGACGCCTTGATTTGTTATTTTATTTATTTTTATTTATTTTACATTTGTTGACCGGGATAGTCCGATTGGATACATGTCCAGTTTCCGCGGAGGCCCGGGGAGAAAAGCTCCAGACGTACATACAAAGAGTATTACATATAAATATAAAAATGCAAAAACATTTGTCAAGATTAATCTATGATGTAGGTTTACATATTAGATAGCAATCTATTACAATCTTTTTAAGGTTCAAAGCAGTATAAAAACATTCATAAAATTCATACTCCAAAACATTCATAAATTCATACTTCATCAGTTTAACAATTAATACGTTGCTATTAGGTTATAGACAAAAACTTGGGATGTAGTCAAAGTAGAGGAAGACGACCTGTTGTAGCATATAGGCATGTAGTATTAGTTTGGATTAGTGCATGGGCACAGCCAGTGTAGTTTGAAGTACTGTCTTAGATTTTTCCTAAATTGCATTGTGGAGAGTTCTGAAATAAGGTCAGCAATAAGGGAGTTCCAGATTTTGCCCACAGAGTTGGCAAACAGTGATTCTCCAGCTAAATTATTAGCTTTGAAAGTTTGAACTAAGAGTTTGTCAGATGAGCATAGTACCCTAAGGTTACTATAGGGAGTGATTAGGTTAACGAGTGCAGGTGTATTTTCAGGCTGATAGAGAATCTTATGATCTACTATCAGTTGATTGACCAGAAGTCAATTAGGTAATACAAGCCACCCTAAAGAGTTTAGGTTGAGACAGTGATGGGTTCTGAAAATTGTGCCAGTGGCAAATCTGGCATTGTTATTATAGCAACTAGATAGGTTGTTAAGGTTAGTCTTGCTCAAGTTTGTAAATGAAGGTGAAGCATAAAGGAGGGTGGAGAGAAGGTGTGTTCAGGCAATGACAGTTCTAGCTAGTGGAGTTAGGAAGGGCTTAATCCTATAGAGAGAGCCAAGTTTTTTATTGACAGTCTTGATAGTTTGACTAATGTGTGCATCGAACTTGAGGTTATTGTCAACTATTACTCCTAAGTGTTTGGTAGAGGGGTCAGGAGAATTGATGGTCCCATTGTTAGACCTTATAGTAAAGGCTGGTAAGGGGTGTCTACTGTTGGGGGAGAAAATAATAGTTTTGTTTTGTTAGGATTTAATAAGAGTTGTCTGTTAAGGAGCCAGTCTTCAACTGTGTTAAAAGTGGCTTGGGAAACTATCTTGAAGGTCACTGGGAGTGGTGGCCGAGCATATTAAAGTTGAATCATCTGCATATTGGACAGAGATTGCATCTAGGATGACCTTATGCAGGTCATTAATAAAGATAGAAAATAGGAGAGGTCTTAATATAGATCCCTGGGGAACTCCCAGGGTGATGGGTAGTAGGGTAGATAAATTTGTCTTTCCATAAGACAGCTTGGTGTCTACCATTCAGATATGACTGGAACCATTTGGGAGACTGATTGTAAAGGGAGACGGTTTTTAGTGTATGAAACGTTGATGGTTAACCATATCAAAGGCCTTTGAAAGATCCAGAAAGAGGGCAGAGGAGAGTTGGTTATTGTTCTGATTTTGGTTAATGACATTAGTAAAGGAGAGTAGGACAGACAGTTATGTTTATATTGTATGTTTAATGGTCTTTTAGCGATTGCTGCTAATGCTATACAAGCCGTTTTAATGTGGGTACAAGCTGTGGAGCGAGTTCAGTCATTTACAACACAGGAAATTTAAATAATTTATTTTACCCCTCTGCTTGGCATCACTAAAGGTATTGTGCTTAACTATGTCTCTTATATCTTTTGCGCTATCATACCTTTTAACTGTTCTATTGTGCCTCAAATTTAGTCCTAAAACTGGTGACTTTTGGAGAAAAGGTGGTGCAGTCCACTTAGAAAGTAATAATTACATCTGTCAACTGATCAGGGACAGACCTAGAAAAAAATCAGGGACGTTTTTAAAATATTAATACTATTAACTTGAAACATGGGTAAAATAAGAGACTGTCAATTAACTTACATTCTCTGAAGTAAAATAACTCTGTAACTCTTAATTATTGTCATTATTAATATAATTTATACCTCTCAGCTGTCTAGATTTTTGTCTATTTTTGATGTATTCCCCATAAAATGTATTTTTTCTGACAAATTACTGATGATTGAAGTCACTAAGTAATGACAGACTTTTAGACCTCATATCCTTCAGAAAATACATGTTTACACAAGTCCAGTTATTTTAGCAACTTTATAAATTTATAAGAACAATATTTAAAATCTGTCCCTGTTTTTAGCCCTTTGCCCCCATTATTTATTTATTTATTTGACATTTGTTGACCTGGTAAGTCTGAGTCAACCAAGGCCCTTTTTCATTGGAGACCCAGGCAGAAAAGGTCCACAAACATTACAAATGAGTAGCATGTTAAAAAAATACAATATTAAAGTGTAAATACATTTATAAAATTTAGTTCAAAATATGAAAAAAAAACTTACAACAAAGCAGAGAAGAGAGAATTTATTGTATACGCATCATGAACAAACATTGTCAAGTAATAGAAACAAATCATAAAGTAATATACAAATGTTGTCAACCAACACAAGCAGGTATAGTCCAAAAAAGACTCCTAAACTGTGATTGGAGTCATTGGCTAAGATTAGAAGCAGCTAATATTTCTTGGACAGAGGTAGAAAGGCACTTAAAGTTTGTGCATAATTAGGAAGTATTATTTTAGGCTTTATCTAGATTTCTTGCGCTACGATGTTGAGAGGTATTGTATAATTCACTATCCCATCTCAAAAAGTTACTAATTTTAGGGGGGATTAAAAGAAAGAGAGCTAAAATTTGAGTCAAAATCAGGGACATCCATGAAAATCAGAGACAGTTGAAGAGGTATGATGACAATAATCAATAGTTTTAGACCTCTTTTAATAAAGGAAATTCACATTAATTCACTTTCTGTTATTCTGTTTGTGTCTCAGCTTATGGTTATTAGTGATAGTATTTTAAAAATGTCATTACTTGTCAGTTATTATTCCTGGATTTATACCTGATTTATTCAGTGATGTGCATGCTGTATTTAATTCAGCTCAATAATGTGTTAAGGCACATAATTAAAAAAAGATGATCGGAATGTATGCTTGCCAGTGTTTTTGATAAAACTTTACTGTCACATTAGTTTAGTGATGCTTCAAACAGTTCCTACCATACATCTCAACTGTCCTTGATTCTAGTTCAAAATTTAGCTTTTTCCCTTAGCAGCAGTTAGTGCTGTTGCCTCACAGCAAGAGGTTTTCCAATTCGATTCTCAGCTGGGGTGCCTTCTGTGAGGAGTCTGTATATACTCCCTGTGTTCACATGGATTTTCTCCTGGTCCTCTGGTTTCTTCCCACATTATAAAGACATGCATCTGGAGCATTTCTCCCTGGGTCTCCTCTGAAAATAGGCTCTGTCCCAGTTGGACTTTCCATTAAATAAACAAATAAATAAATAAATAATAATTGTCACTATTTTGGAGAAATGTACCTATTTTTTTACCCATGTACTCATTTTAGAGATATGTTCCTCTTTTCAGGGTCGATGTATCCCTTTACATAATTTCATTTTTAAACTTCTTGAGCATTTAACAAGATGGCATTTAAAAGACAAAATAAAGAGAGTGAGGAATTTCACTTAATCATAAAATGTTCCTTACTTGCCCAGAAACTAAAAGAAACCAGCTTCAGCAATCTTCACCGTTTCCTTCATTTGCACATTTTCTTAATATTCAGCCAATGTGTGATGCCCACCACTGCTACTGATATGTGATAGCCACCAATATGTGTCATCCCCATGCTGGGCCATTAATCAAGAAGTCTGAATCCTCACCATTGACACTGGAGAGGAACATGCATTTGGAATACAAATGGATACACTCAGTATTTCCAGATACAGACCTCTCTGCATCAAGTACAATTTCCCTTAGGGTTAGATCCTCATTCGAGTGTCAAAGCCAAGTCCTCCAGCATCCTCTCTGTAAACCCAGTGCTTGGTGTCCCTGCCCCACATAGCTGATACATACACACACACACACACACACACACACACACACACACACACACACACAAACACCTGGGAAAGGCTGGCACAACCTTACTAGCTATGCCCCCTTCTGCCCAAACTATACAGTAGTTATCATCGCCACCAAACACTCCACAATCAGCTACTCTAAGACCCTTAACAAAGTGTGTCCAATTATACTGTGTAATACTAATACTAATACTAATACAAACAGTAGTAGTTCACCAAGATAGCTAGGCATTCTGGAGAGGCCCACACAGTGTCAATAAGTAAATATAAGTATTCTCAAAGGTTAGATACTTTCTACAAGAAATGGTCAAAATAAAAGTTTTAAATATATTTAAGAATAAATAAAAGAGCATGAAAATACCGAATATCTATTCACAGTAAACCACAGAGTTCAAATCACAGAAAGTATTGAAATTAAGACTGCTGTACAGACTCATACAAATAAAGAAAACACTCTAAATTAAGCCTCACTATATTCCTGTCTGAATCTAAGATAATTTTACTGTTCCCTAGTTAAGTTACTTACTACCACAAGATGCTGTGTGTGAGGGTCTTTCTAGTCAGGCTTTCCAAACAGAATACTCAGTACTCTGAGATTTCTCTTTTTATAGGTTCATAGGTTCATAGGTTGGTACTAGGCTATCAGACCTAGGGCCTATACAAGCCTAGCCATAACAATTCCCTGGCTATTTCTTCCCACACTATTTACTTCCCTGGACCCCTGTCTAGCGTCAATCACTGACGTGATCCCCGGGGTGAATTTCCTTTCTCCCATCCAATCGTCAAGGTTCCTTTTGAAGAGGACCAAAGAGGCACTCTGCTTGACATGTATGGGCAATCTATTCCAGAGTCTGGGGAGTCTCTGGGTCAGGAACCTATCCCTCCAGCATGTTTTGTTTATTGTGATGACAAGGTTTAGATCCCTGGAACGTGTGGCTCTGAGGGATTGGGATTTCTTTAAGTGTAGCATGTCCATCAGCTCTGGGATTGACATGGCCTTGTACATTAAGCAAAGATCGCCTCTGAGTAGATGATATGTGACAGAGTATAGCTGGAGTTTTTTAAGGTGGTCAGCGTAGGGCATCTGCTTTAGGCCTGTAATTCTTTTAGTGAGGTATTTCTGCGGCCTTTCCAGTTGTTGCAGATATCTTGAGAGGTATATACCAAACGGGGCATTGTATTCTATAATGGGTCTAATGAGGGATGTGTACAGTGGGACAATGACCTCCTTTTTTCTGGATGAAAAGCCCTTAGTGATGAGGTGTGCCACACAGAAGGATTTCCTGACTGTTGTGGCAATGTGGTTATCGAAGGTGAGACCACTGTCCACCTGTGTCCCTAAGTCTCTTATGAAACTTTCGGTGTTTAGTGTACTGCCACCTATATCGTAATTCACGGATACATGTTTTTTCCCAAAGGGGATAACTATACATTTCTTGGCATTGAGCTTGAGCCCATGGCTCTGGCACCAAGCATATGTTTCTGTAAGGCCCTTTTGTAGAGTATCCACATCATTTGGGGATTCAATAATGGCTCCCAGTTTGCAGTCATCTGCAAACTTTGTTATCCAGAGTCCCTTAGTGTTGGCCTGTACTTCAGAGAAGTAGATGCCAAACAAGAGCAGTCCCAGGACTGAACCCTGAGGTACTCCACTTGTCACTTGTCTGGAGCTGGATTTGGAGTCGGCTACTTTTACAGTGTGGGTTCTATCAGTAAGCCAGTTAGCAACCCATTGGGTGACATAGGGATTAATGCCCAGCTTAGTAAGTGTATCTATGATTCCAGAGTGGGGATGGTGTCAAAGGCCTTGGCAAGGTCTAGATAGGCTGTGTGGACCACCTTACCCTTGTCCATGGCTCTGGAGACTGATTCGAAGAAGCCAGTCAAGTTCAGGAGACAAGATCGGCCCTTCACGAACCCAAACTGGGTGGGGTCCAGTGTTTGAAGGTTGCCAATGTCTTTGTTTATAAGTTCCATGATAATACGCTCCATAGCATTGCAGATAAGGCTTGTCAGACTGATGGGATGGTAGTTTCCGGGATCCAAGGTGGATCCCCCCTTGTGGAGTGGGATAACTGTAGCTGTGCGCCACTCAGTGGGCACAAAACCTGAGGTGAGGCTATGATTAAACATGACACTTAGGTGAGGTGCCAGTTCATATTGTAGTTCATGTAGTACACAGCCCGGGATGTCATCTGGTCCCATGGATGCTGTATTCTTAGCTTTGGAGAGTGCGTTTTTTACCTGTGTGGCCGTTATTACCGGAATTTGGCAATCTTCCGGTATTGAGATGGGCCATTTAGCTAAAATATAATTTCCAAGAGGGCTGGCAGAATTACCTCATCTGGTCACCTTATTCTTGGTTCTCACAGTATTCCTCTTTGAAGCTGGGACAGGAATTTAGCACAGATGGCCACAATACACATCCAAATGTTTATGGCAGTGCCTGGGGTACTAACGAACAAAGGCTCTTTACCAGACCCAGCGTCTTCAGTCCTATTCAGCCCTGTAGAGTGTGGTTTTAATGTTTTAGCAGCTCATTTACATTTCCCTTATTTGTTATAAGTTAGTTGGTTAACCTCTGCTGTGGCAGTATCCTCTATTAAAACATATACATTTAATTCAGTTACAATAATACATGTACATTTCTTTTTATTTCAACAGGGTGTACTGTTGATACATTTCAACAGAAACAAACTTCACAAATACATTTTCAGCACAAGCATCTGTACAAATCAGTCTGACATACAAATGACATACAGTTCTAATACATTTGTAACACAAGCATCTTGTATAAATCAGTTTAATATTCACAGGACATATCATTCTTTACAAAACTCCAGCTGGCTATGCTGGCACTTGCTCATATCATCACACAAGGGACACACCTGTTGAAATGCACAAGTAGTACAACTGTCTACAGTGCAAACACTTTTGTACTGTTCACCACATCCCACAGAAGCCACTAAGAAGCAATCTCCAATAAAGAGTTCCCAAAGTCAGAATTAAAAGAAAAGTTGGCAATTTCAGAGCAGATTAACCCCTGGTATTCTTACTAGCAAATGCCACCCAATGAAGTCCATGCCCTACTGCAGACCATCCTGAACACATCACTTCTCAGTCCAAGTATAGCAACACAACAATGGGGCAAAATACACATGCACCAAAAATTGCAGTGTTTTTTAAATGAAACACTACTTCTAATTATAATTTTCATAATATAAAACTAAAAATATTTTTACACCAACTTATTTAATGCACACAAGTTCCACAGATATAGCTATAGTATAACAAAGTGGCCACCCCCATCCACTGAATTCCGAAACTGAAGGCAGTGTCCTGGAATTCTACAAATGGTTACAAGTATAAGAAATGTTTTCCTGTAGAGTTAGTTCACAATGAATGAGAAATTAACTACACAAAAAGCCAAATATTAACACCTTTACAGTGTACAGCAAATGCATTTCTGTAAAGAAATTTCTTACCTAACAGTTAAGTTAAAAAAAAAAAAGTTAAAATGGGTTTTCTAGAGAAACATTCTCATTGCTATCGTATTCATAGGTTCATAGGTGGCTAATGGCCCTAGAGCCTTTACAAGCCTAGCCCATAGAAGTGCCCTGGCATCATGCAACCCGACATTACTTCCCAGTGCCTCTATCAAGTAGATCCGCTGCAGTGATCCCCGGGGTGAACTTTCTATTTCCCATCCTATCATCAAGATTTCTCCTGTGTCCCCAGATCTCTTATAATGCCTTCAGTGTTCAGTGGGCTCCCATCAATGTGGTAATAAGTGAGAACTGAGTTTTCCCAAAGGGGATGATGACGCATTTTTTGGCATTAAGTTTAAGGCCATGGTTTTGACACCAGTCATTGGTTTCAGTGAGGCCTTTCTGTAGGACGTCTATATCACTTGAGGAGTTAGTAATGGCTCCCAGCTTGCAGTCGTCTGTGAACTTGGTCAGACAGAGTCCTTTTGTGTTGGCCTGGACTTCTGTGAAGTAGATGCCAAACAGAGAGGATCCAGGACTGAAACCTGGGGGACTCCACTCATGACTGGTCAGCAGTCTGACTTGGAGTCCACTACTTTCATACTGTGGCTTGTGTCTGTGAGCCAATTTGCAATCTACCTAGTGATATAGGGGTCGATTCCTAGTTTGGTGAGTTTATCAATAATTCCTGAGTGGGGAATGGTATCAAAGGCCTTGTCCAGATCGAGGTAGGTTGTATGAACTGCCTTGCCCTCATCCACAGCTCTGGTGACTGACTCAAAAAAGTAAATCAGGTTGAACAGGCATGATCTACCTTTCACAAAACCAAATTGCGTGGGATCTAGAGTTTGGAGATTCCCTATATCCTTGTTAATTAGGTCCATGATGAAGTGCTACATAGCCTTACATATCAGACTAGTCAGGCTAATGGGGCGATAATTCCCAGAGTCTGTAGTCGCTCCCCTTTATGGAAAGGGATGACTGTAGCAGTGCACTATTTAGTAGGGACAAAGACTGAGGTGAGGCTGTGATTGAACAGGGTACACAGATGTGGTGCCAGTTCACTTTGTAGTTCATGTAGAACACATCCAGGGATATTGTCGGGTCCCATGGAAACTGTATTCTTGGCCTTGGACAATGCAGCTTTAACCTGTGCTGCAGTAATGCTAAGTGCCTGGCATTCCTCCGGTATTGTGATTGGTCATTTGGGGGGGAGGGGTACAGTTGGCACTTAATCTGTCAGCCAGTATGCTGGCAATATCTGTTGGCTCAGTGTAGGAGTTACCAATGTGCAGTAACTCAAAGCAAACCTGGGTATTGCTGTGGAGATTCTTAATATAACTATAGAAGGCTTTGTGGTTGTTTTAGTGTCTGACACAATTCTGCCTTCATAGCTGACTTTAGAGGTTTTGATAAGGGATCTCAACTTTTTGTTGAGGCTAATAAGGGAGTTTTTCCAGTCTTGGGACTTCACCTTTTTCTGCAACAGTTTCTTCCTTCTGTTGTAGAGTTTATTAATGGCAGGGGACGACTAGATTGTCTTCCTGTATTTTGAGGAGTGTGTCTTGGTTCTGTTGGGTTTGGCTAGTTCCATGCATTTATGTATGTGTTTGTTCAGTGAATTGGTGCATGATTCGGCAGTCATGTATCTATTTTCCATTGGCATGGGTGCTGTGAAGTTAGTCACCTCTGTTTTTAGGAGCCCAAAGTCAGCTTTGGAGATGTTTTTCATGGTGGTAATCTTTGTGGGGGGGTGTGAAATGTGGATTTCCATAGTAATTAGTTTGTGGTCGGATCTAACCAGGGAGGAACTGACTATTGGTGTATTGCAATAGTTGCCCATGTTATTAATAACCAGGTCAAGGATGTTTCTTCCTCTAGTAGGGCTAAGAATGAGCTGGTCCAGGGCATTGGAATTTATGAATCCCAGGAAGCGTTGGGCCAGAGTATTGGTGCATGAGCAGTTTTCCCAGTTGATGGAGGGGTAGCTGAAGTCAGCTAGTATGAGAGTGTTGGGTTGGACCCTAATAGTTTCCAGAGTGCTTAGGAACATGGAGTGAAAGTCTTGGGACATGGTTGGGGACCTGTAGCAGGCTACAACCTGAATCGCTGTCTTACCCAATGTTAGTTGTACCTGAAGTATCTGAGATGGGTTATGCTGGGCTACTAGTCTGGAGGTGTGCATATCCTTTATGAATATGGAGAAACCACCACCTTTGGAGCTTTGGTCCATGTTCTAGGGCTGAAAGGTGTGGAATGAGTTATAGCCTGGTAGCGCAGGGGTGCTTTCTACTGGTTTACCAGGTCTTCGTTACAGCACAAATATCGATGTTCTCCATTTTGAGGAGTGCTTCGAGCAAGTGCATCTTCAGAATTAGACTTCTAGCAATGAGCAGTATGACCCTCAGATTGCATTTATTTATAGCTGTTACAGTGGTAATTTGGTCTTCGGAACATTGCCTAAAAAAAGCACTATAAGGGTGGCAAGAGCCTTAGCCAATATCCGGAAACCCAGGGGTGACAGATGCAGACCATCTCTGGCAAAGCATCGAGGTCTGTCAATCATGTCATCCCAAGCAGACAGATACTGGATGCCCTTAGAATGACACCAGAAACTTAGCCAATTGTTGTGGTGTATTAGTGGCTCAACAGGAAGCCCACTCACCTTTTATGCTGGAAGAGCAGAAGGCTTTGGATTCAATTCCCACTCCAGGTGATTGGATTGCAGACACTACAATGCAGCAATAAGGGTGTGCTGTCCTTTGGATGAGATGTTAAATCAAGGTCCTATCCACTTGAGTTAGTAATAGCTCAAATGGATGTAAAAGATCCCACAGCACCTGTCAAAAAGAGTAGTTTTTTTATTGATATATAAATTACATATTATTTGCATTATTTTTCATTACTTACAGCTATTTACAAATCTCCATACATTATAAACTTCAGTTTAAGCACGCCCTCACTCTTTTATCCACAACCAAAACATTATTTTCTCCAAAATCTTTGTCAAAGTCCATTTTCTATTGTATTTGATTTCATTTAGTCTCTCGTTCTATATAGTCCATGAAACATAAAATATTACTCATCATTTCCTTTTGGCTTATCCCAGTTAGGGGTCACCACAGCAGAACAACAGTCCACAGAATGATTGGCAGTGGAGTTTTTACAGTGTTGAGTTGCCAGCCCAGCACCCAACCTTCCACAGAAGGTGCACACTCACACCTAGGGCCAATTTAGAGTGTCCAATCCACCTACACCATGTCTTCGGGATGTGGGAGGAAACCCATGCGACCACAGGGAGGACATTCAGACTCTGCACAAAAGGCACCCCCGCTGAGAATCAAACTGGAGAACCTCTTGCTGTGAGGTGGCAATGCTAACCACAACACTACCATGGCCTCCCAAGACATAAAGTATTACTATGTCCATTTTTTCACTTCTTCCTGTTTTCATGCACCATAATAACCAAATTCTACTATGTCCATATTTATTTCCTCAGATTTTATCAAACATTTTACCCTATTATGTTTACATATTTCTTTCCACAAATCATTAACTCTTTCACATTTCAAAAACACATGGTCAGTAGTCTCAAACTCTCCATGTTTATTACATATTCTAGCCTGCCTTTTCTTGTATTCCATTTTTGCCTTAACGGGCAATTTTCTAATAGACAATCTCCTTAAAAAGATAATTACATTATTTAATCCTTTTATAATTATTTTATCTCATCATTGTGGCTTTTTTCTTATTGATTTCTAAATCTTTCCATGGATTAATGCAATAAAATGTTTTCATAATACTTAAGTACCATTCCTTTCTATTTTTTCACATATGTTCTTCTTTTGGCTTTTCTCAGTTAGGGGTCACCACAGTGGAACTCTGGTCTGCTAATGATTGGTAGTAGATTTTTACAGTGCCAGCCTGACACCCATCCTTCAACAAAGGCACACCCATTCATGCATGTCCTTCAAACGCCACTCGCCTGCAGGGAGGACATGCAGACTCCACACAGAAGGCGCTCCAACCAAGAATTGAACGGGAGAGCTTCTTGCTGTGAGGCAACAATGCTACTCAAAAGGCGCTCCAGCTGAGAATCGAACAGGAGAACCTCTTGCTGTGAGGCAACAACGCTACTGCTGCACCACTGCGGCTTCTATTTTTTCACATATCATTAGCAGACCAGAGTTCCACTGTGGCGACCCCTAACCGGGAAAAGCCGAAAGACACAACAACAACAACAACATTATTTTTTATTTTCCACAACACAATTTTGTTTTTGTCCACTTTCATTTCTTCATTTACAATGCTTTTATTTCTTTTTTTTTTAACTTCCATTCCTTCCCAGATTTCTTTGTATTTATAGTTTCATAGTTTCATAGTTTAGTACTAGGCTATCTGCCCTAGGGCATTTATAAGCCTAGCCATAGTGTATGTGGCTTTTGCCACCCCATGTAATGGTACAAAAGTATAGATTTAGTTTACTGTGTCTCTGTCTAGCAGTGACACAGAGATGACCCCTGGGGTAAACCTACGATCTCCCATCTAATATAGCAGAATTTCTTTCAAGTTTTTATTTTTCTTTATAATTAATTTCATTACCTTATATACAATTAAAGATGATGCATGTACTATTGGGTTTATTAAACCCAAGCCTCCTTGCTCTTCTTTCATATATAGAATCCCTCTCTTGACTGGATTCAGTCTAGAGCCCCGTATAAAAGAAAATATAATCATCATTAGTTCATTTTCATGCTTAATAGGATTCATATAGATATTTGCAACATAAACATTTTTCCTATTGCCATGGTGTTCAACAAGTGTGCTTTTTTCTTCATGAAAATCTATGAGTTCCAAGAAAAAGTAATATCTTTACTTTGAGTACATTATCCCATTGTTGTTGTCTGTACTCATTCCTTCCAAATATTATTCCTAATATATCTATATATTTTTCATTGAACACAGTACCTCCTATCATACCTTAAAAACCAAATTACTTTTCTTTTTATTTATACTTAACCTGTTTTTTTAATTTATACTGATTTTTTCATTTATTTTTTCCATCCATATTTTACTTTAACAATTAGTACAATATCACCCACATAATTATACATTATTGGCAGTTGTACTTTCTTCATCATTTTGTATCCACCACTACTTGACATTTTATTAATTTACTTCATTATGACATTCATAATTAATGAGAAAATTACACTACAAGCTGAACAGCTCTGCTTTATTCCACATTCTCTTTTTATTTCTTCCCCAGTCCAGCCATTTACATTTAGCTTCACATAGTTCCATTCATAAACTGATTTTATTACTTGTAATATTTTTTGCTTACATTATATGCCTGCAGAATTCCTCATAATGATTTATATTGAATATCATCATAGGCTTAACGTATATCCCCTATCATAACCTTCGTTTCTACATTTTTATTTATGATATCATCAATTATTTCTCTTATTATCCATAATAACTCTTGACTTCCTTTTCCTTTTCTTTCAAATATATTTTGATCATATATATTCTATCCATTTTTTGTAACCTTTTTGTTGTTATTTTCATGAAAATGTTATCATCTGAATTATTCAAAGTTATAAGTCTCCACTTTTTTTTATCTCCTGTTTATTTCCTTTTTTTAAATATGGGTGGCCATGGTGGTGCAGCGGTTAGCATT
Source organism: Protopterus annectens (assembly GCF_019279795.1). NCBI lineage: Eukaryota > Metazoa > Chordata > Ceratodontiformes > Protopteridae > Protopterus > Protopterus annectens. The sequence continues at coordinate 170,506,020 of NC_056727.1, read as the reverse complement.
GCTGCCTCACAGCAAGAGGTTCTAGAGTTTGATTCTTGGCTGGGGTGCCTTCTGTGCAGAGTCTGCATGTCCTCCCTGTTGTCATGTGAGTTTTATCCCAAAGACATGCAGTAGGTGGATTGGGTACTCTAAATTGGCCCTAGGTGTGCGTGTGTGCCTTCTGTGGAAGGTTGGGTACCAGGCTGGCAACTCAGCACCATAAAACTCTACTGCCAATCATGAGCAGACAGATGATCTACTATGGCAACCCCTAACTGGGAAAAGAAGATTTCCTTTTTTAAATATAATTTTATAACTCCTGTATATATATTTTTCTCTTTAGTTTCAGTTTCTAACCATTCATTCATGACTTCTATAAAAAATATTTTTGCCACGCCTTCATTTCTTTGTACATACCATATTAAGTTTCATCCAGCCCTGTTGCAGAATTCATGTTAATATCTTTTAGAATTTCATTCAATTCTGTTATAGTTATTTTTTTCCAAATACTTGTTCCCTGGGATTCAGTAAGCTTCCATGCAGGAATAGCTTATTCCTGCATGGAAACGACCGTTTAAGAACAGCACGACAGAGCGTCATGCATAGTTATAAAGGTACGCTGTCTCTGCTCCTAAACTGGAGCATGGATGAGTGTAGGGGGTGTGTCTGAGAGCAGAGCTCTCAGAATATACACACCCCTGGACTCAAGAATTATGGTTCAGCAATTATAATGAGCAAAAATGCTTATAGGGGGTTGTATGGTTGCCAGCTTTTCAAATGGCCAAAGTGGGAAATTTTTGGTACAAACTTCAACTTTGGTAGGCTGAAACATACCCATGGCCACTACAAAGGACAGAACTTCATGTTTTTGCCTAAATAAAAGCTTATTATTGTAGCATTTTAGTTGCTTATTCTGTTTCTTATAACATTTAGGTGTTTCAGATACAGAATAACTGTGTTATGCAACTATTACATAAAATATAGGTAGAAATCCACAGCAATAAGTGAAACCTGTCCCTTCTGAGAGAAAATAGCAGTGAAATTTTTTTTATCAAACAGATTAAATTTAACCATAGCTTCACGGGTTTGCCCATTGCTTAGCTATGCATACTGTAGCTTAAATAGCACAAGAAGGTAAATATCAAAATACATTCAATTGAAGCAGTACTGCAATAGTGTAATAGTCAGAGCATTCGCTTTGTGAGGAGTCATTCCCGGTTCAATCCTCACTGTTGTAAATTCCATTTTCCATGTTAAAGCAATTTATGAACATTTTTTTTTTGCTGTATAACCTACTAAATAACATATGTTTGTGAAATGGAGTACTGCATTAAGTGAAGATGTGAGGTGTTAATGTAATAATGTGGTAAAATCCACAGATAAACAAAAGTGCCCCATACAGTATACGTACACATGAATCAGGGATACTAAACAAAGTTATAATGTGTAATGAATGATAAATCCATGCCATACAGCAAATAGTGTAAAAAATGTATGAAGTGTGCAAATCTACCACTTTCCCAAGACCCATGTTTCATTTCTTTCTAAATTAGTGCGGGGGTAAGTAGAAGTAAACACTTTTAAGCAGTAGTAAGCAGGTTTAAGCCTGTTTGCACAGGGGTAAGCAATGCCTACACAGGTTAAGCAATTTAGAGGCTAATTGAGTATAAGAAACTGTAACCAGAAGTTAGCATTGCTTACCATTGTGCAAACCCACACAAACCCGCTTACAACTACTTAAAAGTGCCTTAATCACTCTGTATCCAACAGCCCCTGTTCTGCCCCGCAACAAAATAAACATCCCTTGCAGGTCTTGCACCCAGAACTTTGTACACTACAGTCACAGCAGTTAACCAGTAAGCCATCACATCTGTACGTAAAACTGAGGTATACCCAAACAGATTCTCACTATAGCAAAATCATAATTTACATGTGAATGGAATCTATAAACAGTTTTATGTGCTATAACCTACTAAATAACATATATATGTGAACTGGAGTACTGCATTAAGTCCAGATGTGAGGTGTCATTGTAATAAAGTGGTGAAATCTCCCGATAAACACAAGTACCCCATACAGTGTACGTACACATGAATCACAGATACTAAACAAATATATAACATGTTGTTGTTGTTTGTCTTTTGGCGGTTAGGGGTCGCCACAGCGGAACTCTGGTCCGCTAATGATTGGTAGTTGGTTTTTATGGTGTCGAGTTGCCAGCCCAATGCCCAACCTTCAACGAAGGCACGCCCATTCAACGCATGTCTTTCGAACGCCCACTTGACCGCGGGGAGGACATGCAGACTCCACACAGAAGGCACTCCCAAACTAAGCCGAGAATCGAACAGAGAACCTCTTGCTGTGAGGCAACAATGCTACTGCTGCACCACTGCAGAAGTTAAATATATAACCTGGTAAGCAGAGGTATGCAATGCTTAGCATTGCTTATTTTTAAATTTGCACACTATTTGCTGTTTGGCTTTGATTTATCATTCATTACATGTTATATATTTGATGAATGATAATGAATGGCATTGATTTATCATTCATTATCATTCTTCAAATATATAACATGTAATGAATGATAAATCAATGCCAAACAGCAAATAGTATGCAAATTTAAAAATAAGCAATGCTAAGCATTGCACACCTCTGCTTACCAGGTGTAAGCAATGTGTAGCCCAGCTAAATCGATTTGCCCATGGCTATGCTCCTTTAAACAATGCCAACCTTTGGTAAGCGGGTTTGCCCATAGCTTAGTATTTTCAAAGCTGTCCAATCATGACAAAGTGTGGAAAATCAGCCCTATTTAAACCCCACAGGTGGGAATACATCTCATAACTGGTTGCAGCTTCGTCCTGTAGGCACAATGGCTGATGTTGGGGAAGGATCGTGCTTCCAAGTGCAGAGCTGGGACATCCAGGAGTCCAAGATCATGGCAGGACTCCTGGTAAAAGACCATGAAGAGAGACTGCTGCAGGGCCAGTACCAGGGTTCCCAATATAAAGTGGAAGCCTGGGACCTTCTCGCCTGTGACCTTACCAGTGCCACTGGCATCCCCCGAACTGGTGAGCAGGTCAGGCATCACTATGCCGACCTGAAACAGAGGAAGAGGGAGCTCTTGGATTAGTGAATCCAAGAAGCTAGGCAGGGTGATATCCCAGCAGTGTGTAAGTACTCATTCTACTAACTGTTTAATAATTGCCAGCTCATGTATATTATGGATAGGTATTGCTAAATATTCCTCTTATGTCTCTGACAGCGGCAGCGGAGCAGGCTGTGAATCAGGAAGCCCATGCATGTAGGCTGCAAAGGCTGTGTCGCGAGGCAGGTTAGTAATAATCTTGCATGTACTGTCATAAGAAATAAATCTAAAAGTAGTAGAAAGTTAATTGCCAGTATAAAACTTGTATTGTGTATGGGATGTACTGAATAAACCAGGCAATATGGCAGGAAGAGTCTCTTATAGGTTGTATGTAAATAAAAGGGTAACAGCCTGGCAATAAAGGTGTAACTCCTGGACTGCTTGTGTTTACTCTGGTATCATATGGTAATGTAGTGTTGCAATCTCTTAATAGTACTGTTGTATTAAGCACTGTTACCCACACTGTGCTACATAAATAAAATGTCTGTATATGACTGTTGTAATCACAAGGTCATATTACTCCTGGACTGCTTGTGTTTACTCTGGTATCATATGGTAATGTAGTGTTGCAATCTCTTAATAGTACTGTTGTATTAAGCACTGTTACCCACACTGTGCTACATAAATAAAATGTGTAGGAATGTCTGTATATGACTGCTGTAATCACAAGGTCATATTGTACAACTGAGGGAGATTTACATAGAAAACAGTGAAAACATACACAATAAAATCCAAGTAGCACACTCAACTGAGATGTAAATTGTTGTATTTTAGCACACACAGCCATGGTTCGAATCCTGGGAGTGGTAGTAAGCTGTATGCAGAATCATACCCCTCAACTGTACAGATTTTGTCAGAAAGTTCAGATAATTGGCTTAAATTTCCTGCTTGTCACCCTGTCCCCCTGGCAAATCAGTGGGGTGATCCCAGAAGTTTATACAGCAGATAATGGCATACAACTGATTGTCAGATATCATGACCGTCAGAAATATATCTATAAGAACAAATATGTCACTCTAGCAACTCACCAAAATGTTACTAGAGTAATATGCAAAGTATGTCCCACCTCTACCCCCATGTTGTGAAGCTATGACCTGAGTGTGTGCAGTAACAGAGTGAGATGTATGTGCATAATAAAAAAGTGGAATCTGGTAATATGTGTGGCAACATTCAGGTAGTATTAACAAATATTCCTGCCACAGGTCTGTCAGATAAGAAAACTGTGCCTGGAAATAAAAGATTGAAATTCTGGACAGGAACTGTTTAGTCTGGTATTATATGGCATTGTTAGTGTTGCAGTTTCTCTGAATAATAATGTATTACTCATCACTGTCACCCACACTGTGCTACATAATAAAACTGTCTAGGAATCCCTCTATAAGACTGTTGTAATTACAAGGTCAGATTGTAAAACCATGGGAGATTTATAGACAGAAATCAGTGAAGGGATACACAGCAATATCTAAATAGCACACTCAACTGTGATGTACACTGTTTTATTTTTAGCAGACACAGCCACAGTTCGAATCCTGGGAGTGGTAGTAAGTTGTATGCAGAATCATACCCCTTAACTGTACAGATTTGTTCAGAATGTCCAGATAATTGGCCCATAACTGCTGCCTGTTACCCTGTCCCCCTGGCAAATCATTGTGATGATCTCTGAAATTTAGGCAGCTTTTAATGACATATAAATGAATATCAGATCTGTAAACATTTAGAAAATGTATATGAAAACAAACCTGTCATTGTAGCAACTCACCAAATGTTTATGAGGGCAATTGTCAAAATATGCCCCAGTTCCACCTGCATGTTGCCAAGCTTTGACCAGAGTGTGTGCAATAAGAGATTAAGAGGTATGTGCATAACATCAACCTGGAATATGTGAATATGCGTAGAAACAGTCAGGTAGTGTTAACAAACAATACCTTCACAGCTATACCAGGTAAGAGGTGTACACTGCAGGTAAAACACAGTTCACGTATATAGTTGTCTACAAACATACCACTGTCCAAACTAAGGCCATAAGGTAATGTAATAATACCTGTAAAGTACAGATTACAGCAGTGAATAAGAAAGTAGTGAGAACTACAGGGATATACAAGTTCTTAATTGACATCTTTCTCTCCCCCCCACCATATCTGCAACAATAATCTAAATACACAACTTAATGGGTATGTGTACAATTAAATCTACTGTTTGGACATATGTCCTATTGTTTGATAAATATTGAAATGTGTTTCTATGCATGTGCCTTGTTGAAATACTCCCACACTGGAGACATGCTGCCATCAATGTAACCTGCATGCTGTTGTAATGGCTACTGTGGTTCCATATATGCATGTGTTCTGTTTGCTATGCAACTGTTCCATATCTCATGTTTTGGGTTAATGGGAACATCTATGCATGCTGTTATACCTAATCCTAGAATGTGTTGACTATTACTAACCCACGTATATTTTAAAATTGAAACACCATAGCACGTTTGGGAAGGCCGGTCCCAGCGGACCCATCTCTCATACCTCATCTGGCCATGGCACCTGGCACAAGCACATCTGGGGCCCACTCCAGGACCTCCTCATCCGCTGGTCCTACATCACCTTTGGGTGGAACCATCTCAAGGGATGGGGCTCACCTCCCCAGGAGCAGGTGCAGACAGGAAATTGTCACCCATCATCAGGTCCGGGGTCTGGTGCGTAGCCAGCTCTGCAGGGAGTTTGGAGGTCAGCTACGCCAGCTTGAGGGCAGCGTGGCACATTTAGAAGGTCAGCCTGACACCTCCTACCCAGACCCCAGCACAGCCACCTTTGGGCAGTGAAGGTGCAGTGATGACTGCCCATGGGTGGGGACCTCAGTCCTACTGTTCCATTTGGGGGCTCATGGGCTTCCAACTTCCAAACACCCCTCCCAATCCAAGATGTTTACCCTCTACATGTATCATATACCACCCCTGTATGCTGTCTTGTCTGTCATCCTACCCACCCTACCCTCCCCAAATACACCTACTATCCATCCCCAACATCCTACTCTCACCTAAAAAAAAAAAAAAAAAAAGGGCAATCTGTTCCCCCAAAAAATTCTCGCACCATACATAGCTGTCCATTTCACACACATGCCCACTGGACACATGTAATCTGATCTAATTGGCTTCACAACATATTATTGTTGTCCTTACCCCTCTATCAGGGGTTTGAGTGTCCAAATCTACCTCTAAATCAGTGTATATGCCCAGCTGTTGCTGTAGAAGAAATGGGCAGCTATGGACCTTCCCTACACCCATCCTGCACATCCCTAGCTATTTTCCCTACTGTCTTTCCCTCTTTGTGCCCCCTTTTTCACCACTTTCCTATCACCTCTTTTTCTTTTCTTTTAAAGAAATTAGTGTGGGGTAAGTGGGAATAAGCACTTTTAAGCAGCAGTAAGTGGGTTTAATCCTGTTTGCGCGAGGGTAAGCAATGACTACAATGGACAAGCAATTTAGAGGCTAAATGACTGTAAGAATATTTAACCGGAAGTTAGCATTGCTTACCGTTGAACAAACCTGCGCAAACCCACTTACAACTGCTTAAAAGTGTCTTAATCACTTTGTATACAACAGCCCTTGTTCTGCCCAGCAACAAAATAAACAGCCCTTGCAGGTCTTGAACCCAGGATCCTGTACACTATAGTCACAGCAATTAACCACTAAGCCATCACAGCTGTGAAAACAGTTGTTTTTCTCAATATATTTGTCAGTAAAAGTATTGAATAGTATTAAACAACTGCTATGACTTCTACAATTGTGTAATACTTGTTAGTAATAGTACTGTTGAATCACGTATGTTGTTATATCTAAATATACACATATCAGATAAATACAGTGTGATACATCAGGGAAGGTATATACAACAGTCATGTTTACACATAACAAGAATATGGATATCTATATATATATAGATATATATATATATATATATATATATATATATATATATATATATATATATATATATATATATATATATATATATATATATATATATATATATATATATATATATATATATATATATATATATATATATATATATATATATATATATATATATATATATATATATATATATATATATATATAGGTTCATAGGTAGGTACTAGGCTATCAGCCCTAGGGCCCCTACAAGCCTAGCCAAAAAATGTACCCTGGCTTTCTTCACCCAAGAAAATTATTTTCCTGTGCCCCTGTCGAGCAGAACCACAGAAGTGATCCCCGGGGTGAATTTCCCATTTCCCATCCAATCATCAAGATTTTTCCTGAAGAGTGCTAATGAGGAGCTCTGTTTGACATAGATATGTGGTCTGTTCCAGAGTATGGGAAGTCTCTGGGACAGGAATATATCCCTCCAGCATGTTCTGTTTATTGTGGTGACAAGGTTTAGGTCCCTAGAGTGTGTAGCTCGGAGGGATTGGGATTTCTTTAAGTGGAGCATGTCCAACAGCTCTGGGTTTGACATAGCTTTGTATGCTAGACAGAGATTGCCCCTGAGTAGGTGATATGCGATGGAGTAAAGCTGTAATTTTTTGAGACAGTCTGCATAGGACATATGTTTGAGGCCAGTAATCCTCTTTGTGAGGTGTTTCTGTGGTCTTTCCAGTTGTTGTAGATGTCTTGTGAGGTACATACCAAAAGGGGCGTTGTACTCTATTATAGGTCTAATGAGTGATGAGTAGAGGGGAACAATGACCTCTTTTTTTCTGGATTAGAATCCTTTTGTGATGAGATGAGCCACTTACAAGGATTTCCTGACCACTGTGGCAATGTGATTATCAAAGGACAGACTACTGTCCACCTGTGTCCCAAGGTCTCTTATCACATTTTCGGCATTAAGTAGACTACCAGCTATGTGGTAGTTCATGGGTACAGAGTTTTTACCAAAGGGGATGACAATACACTTTTTAGCATTGAGCTTCAGGCCATGGCTTTAACACCAGGTATCTGTCTCAGTGAGGCCCTTTTGTAGTTTGTCCACATCGTTAGGAGTTTCGATTATGGCTCCTAGTTTGCAGTCATCTGCAAACTTTGTTAGCCAAAGACCTTCTGTGTTGGCCTGCACTTCAGAGAAGTAGATACCAAACAGGAGAGGACCCAGGACTGAACCCTGTGGTACTCCACTTGTCACTGGTCTGATGTCGGATTTGGAATCCGCTACTTTCACAGTGTGGGTTCTGTCCGTGAGCCAGTTGGCAACCCATCTTGTGACATAGGGATTTATACCTAGTTTAGTGAGCTTATCTATAATTCCAGAGTGGGGGATGGTGTTGAAAGCCTTGGCAAGATCTAAATAAGCTGTGTGAAACATTTTACCCTCATCTATGGCTTTGGTGACTGCTTCAAAGAAGTCAATCAGGTTTAGGAGACATGATCTGCCTTTTACAAATCCAAACTGGGTAGGGTCCAGAGTTTGGAGATTACCAATGGCTTTGTTTATGAGTTCCACGATGATACGTTCTATGGCCTTGCAGATCAGGCTCATCAGGCTAATGAAGCGGTAGTTCCCGGGGTCCGTCCTGGCTCCTTCTTTGTGGAGTGGGATAACCGTTGCGGTGCACCATTCAGTGGGCACAAAGCCTGAGGTGAGGCTATGATTGAACATGGTACTTAGGTAGGGTGACAGTTCATTCTGTAGTTCGTGTAGAATGGAGCCTGGGATATTGTCAGGTCCCATGGATGCTGTGTTCTTGGCTTTGGAGAGTGTGTTTTTTACCTGTGCAGCTGTGATTATAGGAACTTTGCATTCTTCCGGTATAGGGATGGGCCCTCTAGGGGGTGAGAGGGGGGTAAAGTTAGCACTGAACCTATCTGCTAGGATGTTGGCAATATCAGTTGGTTCTGTATATTTAGTGCCATTGTGCTGTAACTCAGCAATATATATATATATATATATATATATATATATATATATATATATATATATAAATATATATATATATATATATATATATATATATATATATATATATATATATATATATATATACATATATATATATATATATATATATATATATATATATATATATATCTATCCATATATGTATGTATGTATATATATATATATATATGTGTGTGTGTGTGTGTGTGTGTGTGTGTGTGTGTGTGTGTGTGTGTGTGTGTGTGTGTGTGTGTGTGTGTATATATATATATATATATATATATATATATATATATATAAATATATATATATATAAACATACATGTTTAACATATGTCCAGAACATGTAGTGGAGTCATACCTCAGCACCAATAGTCGCAACCTGTTAGTGCAAGGGGATGTCATGTAAGTATTGCAGGTATAAATGTAGACTGTTGCTACTGTAACAGGTGTTGTCTTGACAGGAATGTTGTGTATGGGAAGTCACATCTGATATTGACATGTACACCATCAGTTACTGATAGACATCACATAAGATCATCATAGTGCAGTACCACAGATATCACAGTAATGGTCCTGTGGAATACAGCAGAGCTATGACCAATAAATGTGGACAGTCTGACACACTCTGGTCAGTCCAGAGGTATACACAGAACCCCTTAGTGCAAGACGTGTGGACCATTGCTGACAAAGTTTATGTCTACAGCCATGTAAATGGGGATATCACATAAATACTGGAATATATATGCTCACATAGTTTATGCATTCACACATTCCTGTCTGTTCTGACACAATAACTGGAGGAGCAGAAGTCACAAGCCCACATACTACCCACTAGTTAGTGACATACATCTGTACAGCATCCCACTGCTTTGTCAGAAATACACAACAGTTATGGTGGCCCGCCAGCAGTACATCTGACAAATATTTGGACATAACATCACACTGGGTAAGTACACTGAGCTGCTAGGCATGTCACAAAGCACTGTGCAAACTACAGGCAGGCTGCCACAACACTGGCCTACATTTCTTATGGGGGAATGCACATGTACCTGCAAATATAGCAGGCTCTACAGGCATGTAACAGCATGGAGTAACAGACACCTGTGTGAAAGTGCATACCCACAACCAATCTCAACACAGCCACATATGGTAAGTGTGCTTAATATTACAGTATATGAACTGTGTGATCAACACCATCCTTATATGTACCACTCACACACTAACCCTACATATACTGGGCCAATACACAGTGTATTCCGATGCCTGATTGTGGTATGGGACATGTGTGGGTTTGGCCCTACAAACATGTATGCCGCTTGGGTACCATACACTTGAGCAGCATGTAACATCAGATAGAACAGGACCAAGAACAATGACATCTACCACAGTCTGTACACAGGCCAAGGTAGGTATTCACAATACACACTCTGTCGACAATCACCATAAGTACACAGACCTCACTACTGTACACACTACAACAGAATGTCCAGGTTTTGTCTTCAAATATAAGCCCTACTATACATAACATTCTAGCAATCTGATATCTCACTGGCTTGTTATCAGGTATGATGTCAGTAAATAATTGTGTACTGAACATATGCACCTCTTACTGGATGACATATGTACAAAGGTTGACAGAGTTGTGGCTAGAGGCACAAACACAGGGCCAATATTGACATGTTGTTGTGATAAACTCATATATTACTGGCGTAACAGGGTTTGTTGTGACATATGTCTTCTGAGGGATATGAAGTCAGTAACTCTCATGGCTGTCACCATGTACTGACTGCAATCCTCAGACTATGCTACTGCATTTCTAAAGCTAGGACATCTGTGAGTAACACAACACATGTAAGACTCCAAACACTGGTCAGTCTGTAGATAACCCTACAAGTGAGAGTTTCCTCAACCACAAAACAGTCATGATCATGTAGACCAGCCATATCCACACAAACCCTGTTAAACCAACATTACTTCAAATGTAGAAGAGCAAGACTTACATTATGTCCCCATGTCTAGAACATCCCCCTCCTGTTTGTTTGCCTGTCTCCACAGTGTATGTTGTAAGAGGTATATCCCACTACCCTCTGTGATGCTATTTGCCAAACACTGACATGAAGTCCTGCTCACATTGAATGAAAAGGGCCAACACCCGCATGATGTTCCTAGTTATAGGAGTGTTTTTCCATGCAATTGGCTATGGGAATGTTACCACAGCTGTTCCACATGCAATCAGCTAGTGGGGGGACTTCAATTTGTGCACAGGCCATCAGCTGATCATGAGCATCACTTACAAAATACAAGCTGCTGCCTAAGCAAAGCAGGTGTACTTTTCCACATCCACCAGAGAGGGAGTGAGAGAGACAGACAGAGACAAAGTAAGAAAGAAAGGGGATCGGAGAGTAAGATGTAAGCATGTTTGTGTCACACACTTACCAGTATGAGGTTTCTAACCCCTGCCTGACAATGTATTGCTATTACATTTTTATGCAGTTATTGCATCCACCACAGAGCTTACATGTCAGAAAGCTGTCCAAAGGTATCTTTGGAGGTGAGTGACATCAGCAACAGAGATAAAGAAGGGATAAGGTAAGTGTAGTACATGTGCCTGTCCACAAAAGCAGGTGTCAAGGAGGACACAACCACACTCTCTCAGGGACTCAAACACATTATCACAGTTGGTAGGGTCAGGATTAGAATTCCTAACTAACTAGTTTGCTGCACTACAGTATTACGCAGGTATCACATGCACCACAGAGGTTATCAGGCTGATAAATGGGCAAAGGGAATGTCAAGGTGACTGACATCATAAGGCATACTTCAGTAGGGCAATGGGATGTGTAGTGAATGTGAATGGCTTCCAAATCATTAATCTCCACACACACACAGACACAGGTTTGCTAGTACTGACATGCATGGGTTCATTGCTTCACAGGTGTGTAGTGGTTGACTGTGCCAGAAGGCTGTACAAGGCTAGGCAAAGGGTATACCTTGGCATCAGGCCACATGACAATGGTCTGCAGTGTGGCTCAGGGTTGTAGTCCCTGGATTGGCCCACACAGGTGGGTATTGTATTCACCATCCACTCATCTGGGTTACTATTGTGGGTGATCAGTGCTGTGCAATGCTTGCATGCATGACTGTGACATGTGGACGTGTAGCTGGGGTGTCTGGGGCATTTTGTGTGGACAGATTGTTATCATCTGATGTGGCATTCCTGACCTCATGTGGTGAGAACTGGCTATGGAACTGAGGTTGATCCTCCTGCTATATTGACAGCATGCTACACATATTCACTGGTGTTAGTGGCATCTGTCCATACATGGCATGTGTATAAGGCATGGTATTTCCTTTGTGGGTTACATTTGCTGACTATACAGTTGTTGCAGATGTCCATTGGGGAACATAGCAAAGGACTACTGTAAGCAATTATTTGCCTATTGTAGGGGAAGGGAACAGGGTGCCATGTCCTCTGTAGTCCACTGCAATCACACCATGGTTACTATCTGTGGGCGATATGCAGGGAACTACCAACATAGTGGTTGTTGCCTAGCCAAGTGTGTTTGTGTATGAGACATGGGTGGAGAGTGTTCTGTGGGTAATACAGGGGTTACCTATATTGTTCCCCAATCCATAATGTCACATGTAGGGGTATGGATTGTCTACACCAGCCTTTTTGTTGTTTGACATCTGTTGTCCTTGTAAGGTGGACATTGTGACATATAATAGGCCTTCAATATAAGAAATTTGCAAAACACACCCCACAGTGAGTCCTGTTATTACACAATCACTGCTCCCTACACACAGGATACTGATCACACAGACACATACATGCACACACACACACACACACACACACACACACACACACACACACACACACACACACACACACACACACTTAGTGCTGAGATTCAAACCCCTACCTAGCTATGTATTGCTACTACAGTGTACTGCATTTATCACACGAGCCAAGGAGCTTATAGGGCTAGTCTTTCCCCAAAGGTGTATTTCAAGGTGAATGACATCAGCCGGCTTACCAAAGTAGGGCAATGAAAAGTGTATTGACTGTGAATGGCCTCAAAAGCATTGATGCCTACACAGACAAACAAACACACACACAGAGTTTCACCGTTGCCATGTCTGGGATTAGAGCTCCTACTTATTTAGTACATCACACTATAGCATTACGCAGTTATAGCATGCACCGCAGAGCTTATAGGGCTACTCCTTCCCCAAAGGTGTATTTCAAGGTGAATGACATCAACAGGCTTGCCAAAGTAGGGCAATGGAAAGTGTAGTGACTGTGAATGGCCTCAAAAGCATTGATCCCTACACAGACAAACACACACACATACACACATGCACACACACACACACACACACACACACACACACACACACACACACACACACACACACACACACACACACACACACACACACACACACACACAGAGTCTCCCAGTTGCCATGTTTGGGATTAGAACTCCTACCTAACTAGTACATCACACTATAGCATTATGCAGTTGTAGCACATTCCACAGAGCTTACAGGGTGACTCCTTCCCCAAAGGTGTATTTCAAGGTGAATGACATCACCTGGCTTGCCAAAGTAAGGCAATGGGGAGTGCAGTGTGTGTGAATGGACCATAAACCATTCCTCTGGAAGCACATCCACAACACTTAGTCACACACAGGTTTACATTTAACAGGAACATGTATACAACTGCTATATGAATAATGACTTGTACAGTCATGTTACACAGTTATCAAAAGCACCACAGACATTATAGTGCTGAGAGATACCAGAAGCTATTGTCTACAGTGATAGACATTTGCACATCATGTGGTATTGTCCAACTGGATGTGTGTGTGTGGGACAGGCCTCATGATGGGAAGATCTTTGTCACTGCCTGTCACTCTCTTCCACACATCTATGTATGTGTTTGTTTGGCCTATTATAGTGTTTTGTCCTTGGATATATGTGTGTATTCCTATCCGATGTGTGTTTGCAAAGTATGACTGGTGTGCAATGTGGAGTGTGTGCACAAACATCTGCGAGTGACAGATATGTACAGTCCACTGTTGTTGCCAGACATGGGCTTCATTTCTGTAAGTGTGGGAGCCCAGTATGACCTTTCTGTATTTTGTTGTCAGACATGTGCTTCGTTTTTCTAAGTGTGGAAGCATGTCCAGTATGATGTTCTGTATTGGATGTGTGAATCCATTCCAGGTAGGTTGTGCTCCAGTGCAGGCATTTGTGTTGTACACCTACAGCTAACAACCTGTTTCAGAGGGATATTTGTAGATCGGTTGACAATATGGGGCCACAATGGGGAAAGGATAGTGGGATACTGTAACTACTTGTGTTTGTGCTGCTACTACTACATGGTTTTGATGTTATTAGAGATATTCAGACATATGTACTGTTTTACACTGTGATGTTTTATGTCATCAACTACTGACATGTATACATATTTGTTTGCAGTAATTTCCTGGGGAACACAAGATGAATGAAGCTGTGTCCAGTATTATGGTCTGCAGCCTACATATTCTTGCACAGTCATGCCATTCTGGAGGGTCAACTGCAGACACTTGCTGATGGGTCTGTGTAAATGGTCCAACACCTTGGTACTGTGGTGGCTGAGGATCCCATGCTTGTACATCCATCGACGTGACAGTATGGCCGTATCCTGCTGTGGCCATACCTCACAGCTGTATGGATTCACACAGGTTACCCGAGGCAGGGCTCATATTTCTGGTCATTACCCCTTCACATTGTGGTTTACGAGCAGGTTTGTGGCCACCCATTCCTGTGTTTGCAGGCAGGGATAGTATGTGCTGACATCTGAGTTTCAGACTTCACACACTCCATGGCATCCATGCTTTTATCCCCCCTCTGTTATTTTATCCTCTTCCGAACAGCATGCAAACATTATCTGATTAGTATCCCTATAGTTATCACTTCATTCCAGCAGTATTTAGGGGTTGGTCCACAGTTCATGCAGTAGGACATGGTGGACATGCTACTGGGATTTGTCGACATGGCCTTGCATTTGTGTTCTGTGGACTGTGTTATGTTGTTATTTGTGAGTTCGTGAGTTAACATACATTGGCAGTATGGGTGAGACGCAGGCCTTTGACAGAGGACTGTAGGGCATGTAGTAGTGATATAGGCCATCTGTAGCAGGTCAGTACATTGTGTCACTCCTACAGTCCCAGGCTGCAAGCCACTATATTCCCCTAGGGTGACAGGGTAGGTGTGCAAGGTGTTAATGTCAATAGTTTCTGTCCTTATTGATCCATTGTTGTGGATGCTGGCAGGGTGCTGCTTGCAGCTAGGGACACACCTGCATGGGACACCTCTTCAGCATGCTGAATTCTGTGGCTATTCCCATACAGAGGTGGGGGTCACATTGTACTCATTCCCAGCAGCAGGGGTAAGACCTGTGAGGTACCTGTGGCTGATGGTGGGGTGAGCTGGGTGCATGTGTGCTATGGAAGCTACTTACAGCTGAGTCACAGATATGCATGGGGCATTCCACTTATGCTGGCTTGTGCAGGGTCATCAGCAGTATCTCAGTACTTCATACCTGTGCCTTTTGTGGTCTGCCAGTGTTTGGCCAGACTACATCAGTATTCCATACTACACAGCCAACTAATGTGCTGCTGACCTGTATGTACAATGCCAAAGGTGTGTCCATTTGACAGTAACATTTTATAGAATGTCTATCTAGAGTACTTCCACCTGTGTACTGTTTGTATGTCTGGGCCCATATTCATGACATGCCCATCTTTCAGATTGTGACAGATATTACCTCTAAACAATTAGTATGGATTACTGCTGGATTGTGTCTTGCTGGAATGCATTGTGTTTGGCACTGCAGTTGTGAGAACTTGGCCCTGTCATCAACAGTACTGGCCACTGGCCACCAGGACACTACTGTCCATGCCTAGATGCTGACCACTTTCACGCAATATACAACACACAACCTAACATGCAGTGCCCTGCATACTGTATACATGCTACAATCTATCCTGCTACTTTGGCCAGCTCAGGTAATCTGTGCTCCACTGTTATTATACCTGTGTGTACATGTTACTACATTTCTACATAAGATTGTGGGGGGCAGACCTGACAACTGTATATATTTGCTATGACTGTACTGGTATTTCAGGTACTCCATTTTATTCTGTATCCTGACCTATCATGCAGACTAGAGGCATATCAGTGTACTACAGTTCATAGGTTTTATTGACCTACATTTCAGTTTCAAACTTCTTATCCTTCAGAACATCCCACTTCCTGACCTGTTGTAGTCTGTCTGTATTGGTCTGGAGGGGGGCTGTTCTCCATAGCCATCAAGCAGAGGCCTTGTCACAGCCTTTCTTTGTGTTTGTCTACACCTGTCCTGCTGGTTGAGACTGTTGTTGGGTATGTGAGCCTCACTGACATGCATGTGTGTGTCCTATGGACACACATTTGGCCCACCACATGTCCTGCAGTGGGTTTTGTCACCTTGTCTAGTACTACCTACTGTGTTCACACCAGTATTTGTTAAGGATTCCATGCTGCCGATATAGGTGTCTACTATCTACTGCCATCCCATTTAGCCACCCAATTTCCTAACATGCTCACATCCATACCATAGACACAGGTAGCAGAACATATTACTACATTCAGCAACTAATAGTGAGCATGACTAACCTTGTGGCTGTGCCAGTATTGAGGATGGTGCTGGAGGGCTGACTATGTTGGATGCACATAGTACACTCCCTATACATGGTTAAGCACAGGTAGTGTCATGTTTGGCATCCCTTCTACTGTATGTGTGAGTCGGAGTGAGGTGTCATTCCCTGGGTTCCTACCATGTCAGTGTATGTGCTATGTGTTGCCTTTTTGCCAGGACCTGGGCATACTGGGCATTCCTCCTTCTGCCTGCTGGGCCAAGCTCAGGTTGTTCCTTCCCTGAGTCACTCTCTGCCTGTGCTGGCCTTGGCAATAGTGGGGGGCTGTGTGGCCCTGCTCCATGCTGTTCTTTCTACAGCTGTTTCCGCAGGATCATATTGTGTAGCATGGCACATACAATGACAATTTGGGTACATGTAGCTGGTGAGTACTACAAGGCTCCACCAGATATGTCCAGACACCAGAACCATAACTTGAGCATCCCAAACACGCGCTCTATTATGATTTTGGTCTGTGCATGTGCCTCATAATGGAGTTCTTGTTCGGGTGTGTGTGCATTTCTGATGGGTATCATCAGCCACTGCTCCAGTGCATAACCAGCATCCCCCACTAGCTGGCCATATGGGATGTCTCCATTGGCAAATCTCTGATACAGCTGCGTCATATGCCAGATGTGGGAGTCGTGATAGCTTCCAGGGCTGCCAGCACACACATTCATTTTAATGCCGTGGGCATTGCACACGACCTGGCAGTTGATGGAGGGGAACTCCTTGTGGCTTATGTAGACACTACCCCGCTCACCGGGTGGTGCTTTGATGTGTATGTGCGTGAAGTCGATAGCACCCACTACCTCAGGGTATTCTGTTATTTGGTGGAAGAGACACATATTGCTGGTCAACCCCTCACTGGTGTTGAGGAAATATATGTGCTCACTGGCATGTGTTGACATGGCATCCAGGAACTGGTGGAGTACCCTAGATGCTGATACCTGTGAGATCCCCATGATATCCCCAGTTGGCCTTTGGAAGGTACCTGTGGCTAGTATTCTTAAGCCTACACATACCTTGGTATCCACTGGGATGGGTTCCCCTCTGTTGGTTCTGTGAGTGAGGCGTGTTCGGCACAGCTCAACAATTTTCTGTAGGAGGTCCCTGTACACCCTATAGCACTCCACTATTTCCAGCTCATGTAGCCCCTGGTAGGTTACCCTGAGTCTGTACACTCCTCTCCTCATTGTGGGTTGGTCATCAGCATTCTCATCCTCACCACCCACAGCCTCTTCCACATGTTGAAAGTAAAGGAAAGTAAATAATGTGTGAAGAAATATTCAGGGAATTGTTATGGCTAGGCTTGTATAGGCCCTAGGGCTGATAGCCTAGTACTAACCTATGAACTAACCTATGAACCTATGAGAGCGAAAGCAGCCCCTGTCATTTTGTTGCTTTTGTTAGGTAAAATTTCCTCATTTGTGTACATCGGTGGCATAGAGTTTGTGGAGAAAACCAGAGAGAAAGGTGTTTGCATAGTTTATAATAGTGTGCTGGGCTGGGCTGCTGCCTGTGTCACTGGCTGATTCTGATAAATTTCACCTGTCAGCTATGCTAGTTCTCCTTGATTACCTTCCTGTTGCTGTTTTCCCTTCCCATTGCCTTCTTGTTTAAGCCCTGAGGTGCGCCGCGCAAATCCAGTGCTCAGATGTGAACAGAGCTGCTATTTCCTGGTTTCATTTTTGTTTGTTTTGTTTAAAACCAGTACGTGGCGCACACACCTGTTTAGGTTATGTAAACACTGCTAGGCAGCTTCAGACACACCCCTTTCCTTAGCTCTGCTAAGCTAAGGGCAAACCCACACCACAGAGCTCCAGTAAGCTTACAGTAGGCCTGACACACCCCTCTATGATGTCAGATATCTCTTAGGCTTGCACCATGGTTTTCCTGCACCTACACGGTTGGATGCAGGCTAGCCATTTTGGGAAATCTGTCATTCCCCTCATTTGCATAGAATTGACTGCTAATGCCTAGTTACAAGTCTGACACTGAGTCTTCCCCCTTAGCAACCACTATTCAGAGGCATTGTTATCTTCAGCCTGCCATTGACTATAATAGCAAAATTGTGATTTTTGCCTAAAAAGCTTTTCTCAAGGTTTTAGTTTTATTTTCGGGCCGATCCCGTTTGCGCGCCGCTGCCCTACGCTTAAACAGCCGAAATCAGCCAAAAAAATAAAATGTATTTATTGTTATTTTGTAACTATTTTCCAAGCCATGTTCATATATTTGGCCATTGGCATGCCTTCCACATTATCTACACCCTTTATTTGGAGCTGTCATGGCTCCGTTTTGTAGTTTGCAGAAATGTACTCGGTTACTAGCCAAAAACATTTCTGCAGGTTACACTACTCCTGCACAGACTGCTGCCAGCTTCCTGGTTCACTAATTGACCTCATTTGCATGATTTTCACTTGCAAATGGTGTAATTAACATACAGGAGTTGTGTCCATGCAGGAATAAGGAATAGTGCAGGAGTGCTCGTGCATGTCCTGGAAGCTTGTTCCTGGATCTCTCAATGGCCATATTGCCTTCAGCAGCTCTTGCACTATTCCTGCACACCGTGCAGAGCTTGCTGAATCCCAGGGGTTATCTTTGTTATTTAATGTTTCACCTTTATAAATGTGTTCTATGCTTTCTTCTCTTTTAACAAATAATTACAATACATATTCTTTAATTATTTCATATATTCCTTCTTGCTATCTTATTTGTTTACCTTCCTTATTCTTTAATTCACTTATTTTTCTGTCTTTTATTATTTTACTTAAATATGGTGCTACCTCTTTCTTTCCTTGTAAACAATACTTTTGTTTATATAACAAGTTGTTAATTTTGATTCATTTTATATATTTATCTTTCTTTTTCATAAAATGAATCATTCTTGTCTAATAAGTCTCAATGTTTCTTGACTTAATATCTTATATTTCTCTTTTTCTTTTCTTCTTTTTCTTCCTTATACATTCTAAAAACACTTTTTTGTATTTCTCTTTAAATATATGCTTCATTTTCCCGTACTTTAACTTATATAGCCACATGATCCAAAAATCCTGCATACTTAATTCCCTTTTCTTTAACTTTAAAACTATCAGATATTAAAAAAAAAATAATCAATTTCTGTCCTAATTTTATTCCTTTAGTATATTCTCCCATACACTTAACTTTCCACTTCTCATAATTTCTTTAACAATTTTAACACCACAATTGCTCTTATATTTTATTAAATTACAGTTAAAATCACCCAGCGCTATAATGTCCATATTTACACAAACATATTCAAGACTATTTTTAAACATAATTTCTCTATCTTTTTTTATTACATATGCATATAAAGGTATAATTCTATACACATATTTTTTCCATCAAAATCTTTTACTGTAATTCATCCTAGTTCCACTATGGTTACATCTAATATTTTAATGCTTTCTTGGCATAATATACATATGCCCGAGCATGTTTCTTTCCCCATGTTCCAAACTACCACACCATTCCAAAGTTTTTCATTTTGTGTTCTTTCTTCCTCTGTTAATAATCTGATATCTTCTAAAACAATAATATGTGCATCTACTGCATCACACCATTGTAATATACCCACCCTGGGATTCAGCAAGCAGTCATACAGGAATAAGTTATTCCTGCATGACAAGGACCGTTCCTGTTCAGCATGGCAGCACGCTGTGCATATGTATGAAGGTGCACTGCCAAGCTCTAAAATGGACACAGTGCTGTGTACGAGCACAGGGGGTGTGTCTGAGAGCAGAGCTCTCACAATACACATGCCACCTGCACTCCAGAATTGCTTTTAGGCAATTTAAAATGAGCAAGAATGCTCATAAACCCCCCAACACATCAGGATAATTAACATTCATGCTCGAATAAAAACATCCAATCATGACAAAAGGCGGGAAACTGGCCATATTTAAATCCCACAAGTGGGAATATAGCTCATAACTGATTGCAGCTTCCAACTGTAGGCAGTATGACAGGAGTTGGTGAGGGCATGTGTTTCCATGTGCAGTGTTGGGGCATACAGGAGTCCAAGGTCATGGTAGGACTCATGGTACATAACCATGCTGAGAGACTGCTGCAGGGCCAGTACCAAGGCTCCCAATATAAAGCAGAAGCCTGGGACCATCTCGCTGGTAATCTCACCAGTGCCACTGGTATCCGTCGGACTAGTGAGCAGGTCTGGCACCACTATGCTGACTTGAAATGGAGAAAGAGGGAGATCCTGGATGAGTGGGTCCAAGAAGCAAGGCAGAGGGGTGATGTCCCAGCAGTGTGTAAGTACTCATACTAATAACTGTTTACTAATGTCTAGCCTGTGTATATGATGGATAGGTATGCCTAAATATTTCTCTATTTCCTTACAGCTGCAGCGGAGCGGGGTGTGAATCAGGAAGCCCATGCTAGTAGGCTGCAAAGGCTGCATCATGAGGCTGATGAGTAACAATCCTGCTTGTAGTAGTCATACCAAATACATATAAAGTAGAAGAAAGTCACCTGTAGGTATAAAAACTGTGTATGGATTGTACTGAATAAACCAGACAATATGACAGTAAAAGTCTCAAATAGGTCATATTCAAATAAAACTGTAACTGCCTGGCAATAAAGCTCTAAATCCTGGACTGGTTGTGTTTACTCTGGTATGGTATGGCATTTATTGCTGCATTCTCTGAATAGTAATGTTGTATTAACCAGTTACCCACACTGTGCTACATAAAACATGTCTAGGAATGTCTGTATAAGACTGTTGTAAGTACAAGATCAGATTGTACAACCAAGAGAGACTTAGGCAGAAAACACTGAAGCAATAGCCAGCAGTATCCAAATAGCACA
Organism: Protopterus annectens; assembly: GCF_019279795.1. Classification (NCBI taxonomy): domain Eukaryota; kingdom Metazoa; phylum Chordata; order Ceratodontiformes; family Protopteridae; genus Protopterus; species Protopterus annectens. Next base: position 170,484,412 of record NC_056727.1, on the reverse strand, counting down.
CTCTGCTGAAACTTAAAACTGTTGCATTTTTAGTAGATACAGCCATGGTTTGAATCTTGGGAGTGGTAGTAAGCTGTATGCATAATCATACCTCTCAACTGTACAGATTTTTTCAGAATGTCCAGATAATTGGCTCATATTTTCTGCCTGTTCCTCTGTCCCCCTGGCAAATCAGTGGGATGATCTCAGAATTGTAGTCACTAATACATCATGATTACATTCTGATTACTTTGGACGTGAAGAACCTCTTCACTTCAATTCCCAATGATTTGGGCATTGAGGCTATAAGAGACATATTAATGTCTGATAAAACTTTTTCTAATGATAAGCAGTTACTTGTATGTCAGTTATTGGATGTGATACTAAACAACAATGTATTTATGTTCCTAAATGAGTATTATCTACAGAAATGGGGGGTAGCGATGGGCACCCCGTGTGCAAACACCTATTCCAACCTGGTTGTTTTGGCTTGGGAACGTTCCCACCTATTCACCCACCCCTTGTTCACACAGATAGTAACTTATAAACGTTTTGTAGATGATATTTTTATTGTATGGAAAGGCACAGAGTCTGATTTTGTTAAATTTTTGAATTATCTTGAGAGTACCTCCACTTTTCTACGGTTCACTATGGAATGCTCTACCAAATCCATTAGCTTTTTGGATGTTACACTAAATATCAATGACGATGGCACCATAACTTCGACTATCTATAGAAAACCAACATGGAGGAATACACTCTTATCTTTTGACAGTATGCACCCTAGGTATGTTTTTCCTGGCATTATCAAGAGTCAATTCATCAGATTAAAAAGACTCTGTAAAGACCCATACTCGCTACAACTTGAAGCAGATCATTTAGAATTACTATTTAGAGAGAGAGGTTATGATTCAGGGCTAATCACAAAAACCAGGAATAATGTAATTAAGACTGCACCAATAAGCAACCAAGATACACACATCATGAATAGTAAATTTTCTACAAGATGCAAAGACTTTGTGCCTATAATTTTGAATTTTACCAGCATCATTAATGACATTAAGAAGGTTTTTTATAATAACTGGAAACTACTCATGATAGACCCTTTTGTTAAACAACTGATAGGGAATAAACCACACTTCATGTTCAAGAATAGCCCGAATTTAAAACAGCTATTATGTAATGATAAGGGTACTAGTGATGAATCAAGTTTACCATTTAGTAATAAGAAAGGTACCTTTCCTTGTTATAATTGCAGGAGGTGCAGCTACATTTCAAAAGAAGTAGATTTTAAACATCCTACTCTGAACTATGGTTTCCATCCAAGGTTCTATGCCAATTGCTGTACCAAGAATCTTATTTATTTGGCCACGTGTAAAAACTGTACAGTGTTCTACATTGGCCTTACCAAAAGATGTCTAAAAGACAGAATCTATGGTCATCTTTATGACATCCAGAAGAAGAATGAACTAAATGCATTAGCCAAGCATATTTTAGAACAGCCCCATCACAGTTTTGAGTTTAAGGTATTGGAGATAGTTACACCTAACAAAAGAGGTGGGGATAATTCATTACTTCTAAATAACAAGGAGTTAAAATGGATACTAAGATTGGCTGCACACATACCTCCTGGCATTAACAATCAAGTCTCCATCAAACCAGTTTTGGAATTCAGATAAAAGTTTATGTACAAATGTTTATTAATGGAGTGTACTTATGACTTGTAATAATTATCAATGTCTAATTTTTAATCTTTTTAATCTTTTATTTTAACACAAAAATACATTACTCCATGTCCTTTTATATTGCATCTTTGGTGTATTGTTCTTTGTCAAATCAAATTTCAAAAAATTTTCTTACCTACAAAGGTTTTCTCAAACAGCAATATTTTAATGGTTGTACTTACCTATGTATACATTTATACAACATCATAAGTTGTATCATGTCTACTTTTTCTATCACCTTTTAAGTACCACATATATGACATTCACCCCCAATCACTATTCATTCATTTCATTTATGCTAGCTGCTATTCACTTATTTATGTACATTATTATTATTTTTTATATATTTTTACATATTTACACATCCTATACATCTGTATTGTAATTATATACATAAGTTTTACAAAAATTTTTTTGATATACATTTCCTATATTTATATATTTAATATTCAATACTTAATATATTTAATATATCCAATAATTTAATATTTAATATTTAATATTCACTCATTTCCCAGTATTGCTGATACTTATTCAGTAATATGACACTATGAATAATTTCAACCAATGATCTTGATTAATAATTGTACCTATTAATAAATAAAAAATTATGTATTCACTATATAGCAGAAACATAAATTATTGGTGCTATTAATAGGGGATTCACACTCTATGAAATAGATATTTATTTATTTATTTATCCATCTATTTATTTATTTATTTATTTACCTATTTGATCATTAAATACATGAAACCATGATCAATTACAATTTATAATTTTGATCAATAGTTGAATCTACCAATACAATTATGAATCTATTAAACAATAGAAACATGACTCATTGGCGCTATCATTAGCGGAGTTATAACTGAAGAAACGGATATTTATTCATTTATCTATTTTTTAACTATTTGTTAATTGTTTATCCAACCTATTTATCTATTTATTTATGCAACATTAGATATTGCTATAAAGTAATCCATAACACAGTAAAGCTCTATATATATGTTATTATATCATGTTTTAAACTGAATGTGTTTTAAATGTGCTAATCCATTTTATATATTAGATGGCTTATTCTAATTTGGTTTAATTTAACTCTTACTCTTCATAAAAACACTCGTTGTCAGTATCAATTTACAGAGTTTAAATTATATTGACTAGTAGCTGCAGTATGGTGTATGAACATTTTAGTGTTTCTGAAGAATTCAGGCTACCTTTAAATGGAATGCAGTACTCAAAAATTTCTTTAATTGATCTGTACCAACTTTTTAATTGACAATTTGCTTGAGTTGCTTGTTTTAATTTGGCGCCTTTTTAGATTTATCTGTATAAATAGATGCTTTGAATTTTAGATGTATTGTCTGATGAAGCGTGGTGGTGACCACGCGAAAGCTACAATAGCGTTTTTGGTCTTCGTACACTGGATTATTTGGTACTTATTGCACGAAAGTGAATTGATAGTTCCTGATTTAATGACTTTTTGCCGTACTCTATTGCTTACTGCATACTGATGCTTACTACATATTGAACAAGCGAAGCTATTGCTTCTGATTTACTGCTTTGCCGCTATACTTTTTGTGAGCTTTAAGTCCGTACCGGATACATCAGAACTTTACACAGTTTCGTGGTGAGAGAGCCTGGTTGTTTTCTTCAATTGTAGTCACTAAATAATAACACACATTTTATTTTCAGACCTCAAAACCTTCAGAAAATGTATATTAAAACAAATCCTGTCACTCTAGCAACTCTCCAAGTTTATGACAGATATATTCAAAACATGTCCCTATTTGTATCCCCATGTTGTCAAGCTTTGTTGAGAGTGTCTACATTAAGAGATTGAGAGGTATGTGCATAACATTAACTTGGAATCTGAGAATATGTGTAGAAACAGTCAGGTAGTGTTAACAAACATTCCCTCCACAGGTCTACAAGGTAAGAGATGTAGAATTTCGCTATAAGAAAGTGGAGGTATACACTGTGTACAAACATACCACTGCCCAAACCAAGGCCATAGGGTATTGTAATAATACCCGTACCTTAATGATTAGAGCAATGATCATTAAAGTTGCGAGTACTACAAGGATATATAAGTTGTTAAGTGACATCTATCTCTCTCCCCACCATATCTGCAAAAATAATCTAAATACACAAATCAATGGGTATGTTTACACCAAACCTACTGTTGGGACATATGTTGTATTATTCAATAAATATTGAAATGTGTTTCTATTAATGTTCCATGTTGAAATACTATCATTGGTGGCCTGTTGCTATCAATGTAATCTGATGCCATTGTAATGGCCACTGTGGTTCCATATATGCATGTGTTCTGTTTGCAATGCAACTGTTCCAAATCTGGTGTTTTGGGTTAATGGGAATATCTATGCATGCTGTTATAACTATTCCTGGATTGTGTTGACTATTACTAACCCACATATGTTTTAAAACTCCAACACCATAGCACATTTGGGAAGGCTGGTCCCAGCGGACCCACCTCTCCCACCTCATCTGGCACCCACCCCGGCACCTCTTTGTCCACTAGTCCTGCACCACCTTCAGGTGGAACTGCTTCAGAGGATGGGGCTTGTCCCCCCTGGGAGCAGGCGCGGACAGGATCCTGTCACCTGAAGTCAGGTCTGGAGACTGGTGCATACTGAGCACCGGAGGGACTTTGAAGATCTGCTATGCCAGCTTGAGGGCCACATGGCAAATTTAGAGGGTCAGCCTGCCCCTCCTGCTCAGCCCCCAGCACAGCCACCTTTGGGGCCTTGAAGGTGCAGTGGTGACTGCCCATGGGTGGGGACCTCAGTCCCACTGTTTCCATTTGGGGGCTCATGGGCTTCCAATTTCCAAACACCCCTCC